>NW_006399863.1:9083608-9092509 GCF_000299155.1 Elephantulus edwardii | reverse complement strand
CGAGTTCGGCCCTTTTGATTTTCTGACTCTAGTTCCTCGCACATTTCACTGTAGTATTTTGCTTTGTCATTCCGAGCTGCCTTTTGGAATCTTCTGTTCAGCTCTTTAGTATCTTGAATTCTTCCTTGTGCTTTGGCTTCTCTACGCTCCAGTGCAATCTTCAGAGTTCTTCAGAGGACAAGTAATTATGAGTTAATAAAAGACAGTGAATTAACATTAAAAAAAAGAATAGAAATTATGTAAGGTTTTTCTGCTTTCTGTTCTTAAGCTTAAGGTTTTCAAACACTAATATCTACACGAATTATTACTAAAGAAAAGGTGACATTTTTCATGTTTTTCTTTACTCTAGTGTGTTGTGGCACCTGACCCATGCCACTTATAGTCTGGTATCTGTCCGTGGCAAGGCCAGGTCAGAAAGAAAGAGTGAGGACAAACTTGCATGGCAAGGTGATTAAGTAACTTTATGTTTCTTGAATTTAATAATAAGAAATTATGCTTGCATTTTGCATGTCCTTCATTATTTCTTATTTCTAGTAACCCGTCCTAAGCATGTTTGACTAAAGTACTGGACCATGACAAAAAGAAAAATTTAAAAAGAAACAAACAGGTCCTTCCACACAAATAAGTGACGCAGCACTGCCCTGGGAAACCTAAGTATGCTAACATTACCCCCAGGACAATGGGTTCTGTAGCCTGGTGAGGACGGTAGGACTAGAGCACAGAGCAGTGACTCACTTGGCTTTTAGGACTTCCCCACATCCGTGCCACACAGAGTCCTTGTCCAGCTGGAGCTCACGAAGGACGCGACTAGGCTTGTAGGCTGCATTGATGAGCAAAGTGAGGACCTGAACTCCGTTTTGAAAGCAGACACATTGGTTGGGAAGGAGAGAAAAAGACCATTAGAACCACAGCATTCTTGCTAACTCTTAGAATGTTAAGGCTATTTAGAGATTAACTGTAGTCTTGTTAGTTTACAAATGTTAACGAGGGAAAAAGAAATATATAAAAGCTGCTCAAAGAAACAAATAAAATGGTAACCTGAGTCTCTCTTAAGTGAATATTCAAAACAGTATGATAAGGCAGAAACAGGCATGAGTTTTATGTTACTCTAGAATACACTCCAAGTCCTTCTCCAGTTCCCGTACACACGGCATACTGTATTTGCTTGGGACACTGTGTTGATAGCTGAGCTTTCTTATGGCTGGAAACTAGCCAGAATCTCTGGCTGCCCAGACCCTGCCTTGCCACCCTGAGGTTGAAGTCTGAAGGATTTGATACGTCCTCCCTTCTGTTAACTTCAGCATGGCACACTGGTATGTGTCCACGTGTGCAGCCTGATCATGGTGCCTGGGTTAATGTCACAGCAGCTCTTGGTCATGGACTTATCTATCACACACAGTTCACTCTTGCAGTTCTCCTCTAGTCTCTGATAGAGGTAAGCTTGCTATGTGAAAACTGCTGAGGTCAAAGTCCCTGAATGAGGAGAGATGCACATTTCATCAGGCAATAACATGAGAAAGGTCAGAAATGTTCTCTAAAACCTATGGTTGTCACACGGCAGGCAGATTCCTGTATAAATGACACTATGAAACCAGTGTGAAATGTGTAAGTGCTTCTGTTCTAAGCAAGAACCTTACCTCTCTGAGAACTAGAACACAGTTGCCAGGCCCCACACACTGAGGCAGCTCAGCGATTCTTCCTTTGTTAAGGTATGGCCCTGAGAAGCAACGGTGGTTGAAGTATATCTTTGGACAGCAGTATTTTCCATTAATCATAACTGGAAAGTGAAGAGAGAAAAAATATTCAGAATAATTTTCCATTCTATGTTTCCAAAACTGGATTACTGAGGGGGGAAGACCAAGCCTATACACCTCTGATACAAGGTCCAAGAGTGCCTAAGTGTTTTCTACTCATGACTTGTTACAGAATTTGTCACTTTGCACTGACATCACAGTGTCCTGAATTTCATCTTAACAATATTACACTGTTCCTGAGCTCTACACATCTGTCAATAAAGGAAGTGGAGGATGTACTGTCAGAACCCATGATGGCCCCTGAGAGTCAATGCTCTCCAAGTCTTCAGGAAAAGGCGCAGGGTCTGAAATATGGCAGATACCGAGGACCAGCAACAAATTACCAAGACAGAGGAGAAGCCTCTGGATCCCATCAGGCTCAGCCCAGAGGAGCGATTTTAAGTGAAAATTCCAAATGACTGAGAGCTCCGAGGAAAATTACTCGTTTACGCTCAACATTTAAATATGATATTGGGAGATGTGGAAGAAACTGATGAAACATGAAGAGATGTATAAATCAATAAAGCAGAATATTCCAACGTTCTTTGGGGATGGTGTTGAGCTACTTGCCCTTCTACTGAGAGTTGGCTGAAACAAAAGAATTTGTCCAGTGTGAAAGAGACTTTGTATATATTTTTTAATATATTAAAAAGTGAAACCTGCATAGATTTTGATACTCAGAAGTGACCAATGAGTCTTCCAGTTCTAAAGTGAGTTGATTCGCAGATAACTTAAAAGTTCTTAGGCTAAATGGTATTTTCCTTTTTCTCCAATGCTTCAAATAAATGTAATCACAAAAATAACAAAAATTCAATAATCCACTCTAGCATACTTCTAGAGACCAATTAGGTTGGCAGCTTTTGCTGCCATCGCTAGGAATCTTTAGAGGGTTAAGAGTATCCTATGACCACACTTCTATATTGCTCTGGTGCTTTGGGGTGTGTACCTGGCCTAAAGACCCTCTCTTCTGGGGCTTAATAACCTTTCATTCTTCTTGTTCAACTTGCTTCTAGTTAGATCATCTTGTTAGAGAAGATATGTCAAAGAATAATTGAGACAGAACTGCTTTCCACCTAGCACTTAGGAACAAGACAATTTTTATCCAGTATCTTTTTTATTTCCTTCAAACAGCTTTAAAAGGTCCTTTACTATCTTTTACTATCTCTCACAAACTTCTAAAGAATTTTTATCTCTTACATGCTTTGAACATTTGACAATGCTCTTTTACTAATGAACTTTTAAACAATGTACTCACCTGAGAACTACATACTACACTTTACATACTACCTCCTTTTCTCGAAAGTCACGGTGTCCAGTAAGTGTTACAAAAACAACAGTAGCAACAAAGTTCCCATAGATTTCTTTACAACTCCTAAGTGATGCCATGTATTACAGAGCAGAACTGCTCCATATCACTGTTGGTGATAGCCTTTATAGAAGTCGACTGTCAAGCCTTTCTTCCACAGCACTGCTAGGCCAGCTCACACCAACAATGTGTAAGTCAGCAGTGCAAACTGCACATGCCACTCAGGAACTAGCTTACCACCTCTCACTGCTGTCAAGTCAGAAGGGAATCGAAACTCACCCTCCACTGGGTTTCTAAAGCTGTTAATTGCATGAAAAGACTGGCCATCTTTTCCCCAAGTAGCTGTTGGTAGATTTGAATCACTAGAGAAGTACAGTCTTTTTATCTGAGAAACACTCCCCTCTGTGAATTATGCCACCATAGCACCCCACTTAACACACTGTTGTGTACCATCAAGGCAGAAGCAATCCTACAGCTGACCCTCCAATAGCCTGTCAGAGTCAGTAAATTGCATACTGCCCATCTTTCTCTCACAGAGCACTTGGTGCATTTAAACCACATGCCTATTTACTACATGTGTGGGTTGAAGTTTGCCACCAAGTTGGAACTGACTCACAGCTGACCCTCCAGTGGGTTTTCGGAGGAGATTGTCCATCCAATCACACAGGAGACTGTCCATCTTTCTCCTGTGGAGCAAGTGGTAGATTTGAACTGCATGCCTTTGGGATTGCAATGCAGCTTTTTATCCCTAGGTCATGAGAGATCCCCTACTTATCACATCATGTTGTTGTTGTTATGTGCCCGATGCAACTCATAGTGACCCTACGTACAATAGCTCTGTACACTATCCTATCCTGAGTCAATCTCACTATCTCTGACACATCTGCCCCTATTACACCAGTCACTTTAACCAGACCATATTATCCAGGGTCATAAGACCATTTAAATTAAAATTTTTCACTTCTTAGTTGCCCTAGTCACATTTCATGTGCTCCACTGCTAAATATGGCTAGTGGCTGCCCAAATGGACAGCACAAATTTAGACCACTTCCATCACTATGCAGAGTTCTACAGCAGACAATGTTCTAGCGGGTAATGGAAGCAACAAAATCTCAAACAGAATACTAGATTGCATTTAACCATCTCAAATGTTTGGCACACACGGACCATATTTTTTGGGGAAAATGAAGCTTCATTACAATTACAGCTTGCTTGGCTCCACAATCAACACTCTTAACTCCAGCAGTCAGAAATTCAAAAGACAAATTGCATTGGAAAAATATGCTATCAGGGACCTCTCCAGAGCGCTGAAAAGCAAAGATGACAGTCTAGAGACAAAGGTGCACCTGATCCAGGCTATGGACTTCACAATTACTTGTTATGCTTCAGAAAGTTGGACAATGACTAAGGATGACAGATGCAGAATTGATGTTTTCGAGTTGTGGTGCTGGAGAAGAGTCTTGAACATACCACAGACTACCAAAAAAACAAATAGGTCTGTCTTGGAGAAGGTGAAACCAAGTTTCTCCTTGTAGGCTAGGATTTTAAAGCTTCGCTTTACATATTTTGGGCACATGTCCAGGAGAGACAGGTCCTTGGAGAAGGACACAATGCTCAGAAGGGTGGAGGGACAGTGCAGGAGAGGAAAACCTCAGATGAGATGGATTGATACACTATCTGGGGCAATAGGGGTTGGTGTCTCAGGATCAGTGAGAATGGCTCAGGACAGGGAAGGATTCAGAGCTGCTTTACATAGGGTTACTATAGGTCACAGGCGACTCAATGGCACATAACAACAAAAACACACTATACTGGTTGCTTTTTATATACTGGTTGTTTTTTATTTAAGCCTCTTGTTTAGAGTCAACAAATCTTGGGGAAGGCCTTTGTATTTAAAAGGTCAGTTGTTATTATATTTTGGAAGAACATTCTTCTAAGTGGTACAGCATTCTTCTGTCAATATGCTATACTGAGGTTACCTGGGTTTGCTGTGATGCTGAACCCTGTGCCATTTGGATGTCAAATAGTGTAACTATTATCCAACGTAGACAGCATTTGGTGGAACTCCCAGCTTAAGAAAGATTTGGAAGCAGGAGTGACAACCACTTCCTAAACAACTGGAAACTCCATGAACTTTGAGAAACAATAGCTATAGAAAGGCTTCAGGTCTTTTGTTCATAGGGTTGCTATGACTCATGCTTGACTCCATGGCAATCAACAACAATTTGAGGACTTTTCACAGACGTATATCACATCATTCACTTATTTATTCACAAATCATCTGTGTATAGCGAAATAAATCCTCAGACTGAAACAATTAATGGATTGTTAACAGGCACCTCAACCAAGGCACAGGGCATTATCAGTGACCAGAAGCACCCTTTCCCCACAAAAAGTAAAAGCACAAGCCAATTTTTGCCTGTTTAAGAACTTGAAGTAAACGGGACCTTGCAGTGTGGACTCTATTACATCTGTGAGACTGTCCCAAGATGATGTGCACAACTGTGGACGGTTCCTTCTCACTGCTAGTTTCACTGCATAAGCCTGGACACTGACTATGACCTGACCAGTCACAGAAAGGCCAGGGAGAGAGCCCAGTCCCTCTAGCAAGTCTCCTTGTTACATTTTGCCAGGTTTTAGCTGAGACAAATTTGTTTCTCTAGTGTCTTTAAAAAAAAATTGTAAAATATACATACAGACTACTTAAGTCATTAAAAAGAGTTCAAAGAAAATAAACACTCCTCTTAACCATTTTGGGAGCTCGGTGGTCAAGCGATAAGAAAAACTGGCAGTTTGAAACTACCAGCTGCTTTGTAGGAGAAAGAGGGGCTATCTCTTCTGTTTGATTTACTGACTCTGGGAAAAAAACCCTACATCAGCTGTGAGTCAGTTCTGACTTGAAAAGAGACCACAACTTAGCCATTCAGCTTAAGAGCACTTACTGGAAAGTCCAAGTTCAAGTTCTTTATCTAAAGTCAAGGATGATAATATCAATTTCCATCCTTGACATATAATAAATGGTCAGTATAGAGCAGCTTCAATGACTGTAAACGGACAGAAATATCAGCCCAGAGATGATTGCTAAGTTAAATACACCTCAGACAGTTATAACTCTTTAAAGTCACAATTAAGAGACTCCCTTTATGAAGCCACAGCCTATATAAATCAAATGTACAGTTTAACTTCTTTCCAGATTCAGCTCATTGAAAGAATTGAGGGGTTGGTGTTTTTTTTAAAAGGAGCCTTGGTAGCACACAGTGGGACCCTCAGCTGTTAATAAACATGAGTGGCCAATGTCATCCTCTGCTCTAAAGGGCAAAGACCTGGTGTACGCATGCACAGATCTTAAAAAAAAACAACTCAAACTCACTGCCATCGAGTCAGTTTTGACTCCAAATGACTCTCCACTGAGTTTCCAAAGCTGTAAACCTTAATGGGAGGAAACAGCCTGTCTTTGTCCTGAGGAACGAAGGGGTGGATCTGAACTGTTAGATGTTATAAGTAACAGACTATTACACAGTAATAATCACAAGGAGTCCTAATCTTGTCATAGGTCACTATGGCTCCTAACCTTATAAAGATTACATCCTAGAAAACCCTATGGGGCATTAACAAGAAGAAGAAGGGTTTGTTTGTTTGTTTTTAATCCCTTTACATTATCTGAGAGTTTAGAATCAAGGTCACTTGATGCATCTAACTAGAGTAATAAGAAAAGCGGAGGAGTCTCAACTTTGTTCTAAAGTTTTGATCTAAATCTGGAATACATTTGGATTTTTAAAAACTGTCTTTCCAAAGAGTAGTTCCCCTGTGTTGATGTGCCCAAATAACCTAAATGTGCTATTCCTCTTCTCCGGGGTCTGGAAGCTCCAGAATATTATAATTTATTGCCAAAGGCTCTTTTTAGTTATAGCCCGAAGAGATCCAAGATGTGATCGCTTGTGGCTGAAGCATCTTGATGATTAAAACTACTGATGATAAACCTTCACCAAGGACCCACAGAAGCAGACACAGCTGAAGAAGCAATTTTACTAACAGGTTACCAAAAAAACTTGTCCTGCCACCATCCTGGACCACTATGTATAAAATAAACAGTATATATCTTTAATTAATCATGTAATCCCACGCATGTGTTAGAGGCCTTTCCTTGACAAATCTTCACTTCTAGATATTCACCTTTAACTTCCCTAATGGCTTTTCTGGCAATTATGAATTATGTAACCTTAGTTTCCACTCCAACAGTCCAAAGAAGTATGCTTCTTTGTTGTCTAGTACTGAGGCTGTTTTCACTCTGTGATCATGGATATTCCCTGGTCCACACCAACTCTATTTCCCCATAAACCTTCTTTGGTTTTCTTTAAGAAGGCAGAGCTGTTGGTCTAAGGTACCATCAGGTTACAGAGGCTTGTTTATACCTGAGTCTGTGGTGTTCAGCTCCTGATTCTTCAGTCCCTCATGGACAGCCCTCGAGGATGGTATTCTGAGTAAAAAAAATAGCATAATGGTGAGATAATAGTTAAAGTCAATAAAATATAAGGGTTAGTTTCTTTCAAATTTAAGATGCAAAGATAGCAGATTGAAAAATCTATACTAGAAGATACTTCTTTGGCCATACTTAGTTTTAACTGGTTTGCTTTCTTGTGTGTTTGCTTTAAAAATTCTATATACAAAAAAAATATTCTAGAGAGCTCTGGTGGCCTAGTGGCAAGACGCTGCACTGCAATCCCAGAGGTATGTGGTTCAAATCCGCCAGATGCTCTGCTATAGAAAGAGGAGGCAATCTCCTCCTGTACCAGTCAGATCTGATTTGACGGTACACGTAAAAATAATAATAAAAAAAAATTTAAAAAAATATTCTACATACATGTGACCGTGCATGGGACCAAGCGAAGTTTTGTCTTAAGCAACAAATTTATAGACTTTTTTATGTGATTCTTAAACCACAAGCAAGTGAATGATTGTTCTTAAAAGTCACAAAAACAGAAATATAGCTTACAATGTTTTTTCCCCCCATTCCATCAGTTTTAAAATTCGGGACAAATTATATTATTAGAAAACCAGTTTCCATCAGTCTATGCATATAATCTCTAAAAGAGGTTAGCTTTTCAAACATTTTAGAATCAAATTTTAAAAATTTAAGACTTTTTTTAAAATTTTTTTTTTTTTAATTTTTGTGTGAGTGTACCGTCAAATCAGATCTGACTGGTACAGGAGGAGATTGTTCCTCCTTTTCCCGGCAGAGCATCTAGTGGATTAAAAATTTAAACTTTTAAAATAAATTTTTTAAAATTTAAAACCAGACTTGACAATTAAGTCAAGGAAAAAGCCTTTCTTTGGGAAATTTCCGTCTACTCTCTGAGCCCTGGCTGCACTGTGTTTTAGTTAAGTATCTGGGTGCTAACTGAGCATGCATGTTGGCAGTGTGAGTCTACTGGCACTCCACATGAGAAAGAAGAGGCGAGATCGCTCCCATAAAAATTTACAACCTTGTGTAGCCTACACCTATTACCATCGAGTCAAATTTCACTCACAGCAATTCTGCCGGGCAGCGTAGAACTTCCTCACAGAGTTTCCAAGTGTGCTTCACCACTCTTTTGCGGATGGATTCAAACTACCCATCTTTGGTTATCAGATGATTTTTAACGATGAAGCCAACAGAGTTCCTTTGCAAACTCTACACAGCTGTTCAACTCACACTGGGTCTACCTTCTCTATCACCTCAGGCTGATAAAACTCTATGGTCTTTCTCTTCTTTTTTTTTTTAATTTATTTTATTTTTTTATTTAATTTTTTTTTATTGGGAAA
>NW_006399863.1:9059055-9081618 GCF_000299155.1 Elephantulus edwardii | reverse complement strand
GATTGATTCAGTGACTGGGATAATTGGGATGGGAGTGTCAGAGACAGTGCGATTGGCACAGGACAGAGCGGAGTTTAGGGCTGGTGTACATAGGGTCGCTATGAGTCGCAGGCGACTCGACAGCACATAACAACAACAACAACAAGGCTCTGTTTAACTGCTTCTCAAGGCTATGTGGTTATTTTATACCTCAAGTTTTTCACTGTGACAAATCAAATTCTGATTTACAATTTTCGCTCAGTCTTAAAAAAATAACAGCATAGAGATACTTTTATCTTTTCTCTCTTAGTCAAAATCCTTCAGGTTCTAAAAGGAAAAGGAAACAATCTGCAGACCATTTTAAGAATGCCTTTTGAATATAATGTCATTTTAGAATGTGTAGATACTGTAAGGGGAAGTGTAAAAAGTATCATAACTAGAATTAAAGAAGTATGCTTCCATCTGAGCAAATACCAGTTAAGGAAATATAATCTTTAAAACAATTCTTTCTTTTTTGAAGATATTCTAATGTCAAACCTAATAATACATTACTTACTGTTTTTCTGGTTGAACTACTGCAATTTTTCTCTGCTTACACACTGTAAGAAGAAAACAAATATACATGCTAAGAAAAATGGAAATATACAGGAAAAGTTATACATGGCTGAAGCTTACATCAGGACATTTAAATCCCCATTCTGTATATATTTCAATTTTGTCAGTTGCTTTTGAATCTCTTCCAGCTGAAGACACTCCTTACATGCAAGTCTAACTGCTCCAGAGGGTTCTCCAAGCTTTAACCTTTCAGAAGCAGATCATGAGGCTTTTCTTCCAAGGTGCCTCCAGGTTGGTTCACACCACAAACCTTTCAGCTGAGTCAAGCACTGAACTGTATGCACCACTCAGGACTCCACATATATGGAGGAACTAGCAGGAGTGGCATCCACTTCCTAAACAACATGCCTCCAGAAACTCTATGAACTTTGATAAATGTGGATAGTTACATAAAGATTTAAGGCCTTTTGTTCATGGGGTTGCTATAATTCGTGCTTGACGTGAAGGCAATCAACAACAACTGTAAATTAGTGGTCTGTGTCTGATTATCTATACTATGTGCATCTTCTGGGTATTTAGTCTTTATACAATGAGCAAAACTAATATTTCCAATGCTCCCTGGTTTGGTCAACTGCAATGAATATTTTCTAAGCAGAAATAAGTATACAAAAGAAAAACTAGCACAGGATTCATAGGGCCTAGAAGGTTTCCTGTGTTTTTCTTTAAAGGAAGCGGAGGATAACATGCATTTGATGTCAGTAGCAGATGCTTATTGCAGTCCCAGCTGGCACTGGAAAGGGACTACATGGAAATACCTTCTGAGAACTTCCCAGCTGAGCCTGATCCAAATTCCTAACCAACAAAGTCTGAATGACGTTCTAATACATGATGCAGCATAGGTGAACCTTGAAATATCCCCCTAAGTGGAAAGAAGCCAGTCACAAAAGAATGCACATGTATTTACATGAGTGTGCAGAAAAGGCAAGTGTGAAGAGACAGAAAAGGAGGACTGGTGGCCTAGTGGGCAAGGAGCTGTGTTGCCAACCAAAGGCAGGTGGTTTGAATCTACCTTCTGATGCTCAGAAGGAAGATGGGAAGCCTGCTCTCATGCAATTTACAGCCTCTGAAAACCTACTGGAGGATCTGCTATGAGCTGGTTAGCACATAACAACAACAAAAAGGAGACAGAAAGTAGACGACTGGTTGTCTAGGGAGGATGCACAAGGTGGTGATTAATAATGAATGTGAGATTTCTTTCTGAATGGTAAAAGGTTTTAAAATTACATAGTGGTGATGTTGACAAATTGTACATAAACTTTTTTAAAAAAAAATCCAAAACACTGAATTGTATACTTTCGAAGAGTAGACATCACAGTATGTAAATTATATCACACACAAAAAAAGTGGTTAAAAAGGGAGGGGGAGTATAAAATGGGATGTAATTTCCAAGACTGGTGGTAGTGGTGGTGGTGTTGTGTACCGTCGAGTCAGAACCAACCCATAGCTGACCCTCTAGCGGGTTTTCAGAGGCAGTCACTCAAACAGGAGATTGCCCATCCTTCCCCCATGGAGCAGCTGGTGGATTTGAACTGTGTGCTTTCAGGATTGCGGCATAGCTTCTTGCCAGAGCCACAGTGTTCCTTTTTCTAAGCTTACATATTTAAAGGTTCCACCTTTTTTAATATCTACCTGTCTCTTGAAAAGAGAACAGCTTTCATGCTGTGAGGAGCCCCAGGGAGAAGCTGAGACCCTTCTGAACTCATCAACTTAACTCCTGCCAACTGCCATGGGAGTAAGGGGGTCAGAGCCTCCTCAGGGGCCAGGAGTCGGCTCCTTTGCTTGACACCTTGACTGCACTGTGCCAGCGACTGGATCCAAAAGACTCAGCTAGCTGTACTCAGATTTCTGACTCACAGAAACTTTAATAAATGCTTGATGTGTACAGTGATTATCTTCCTATGCATGGGTAGCTAGCTAACCAGAAGTCATTTTGCTTTTCCTGAAGTGTCTGGATTCACCCCAACTGGTCGCAGTCACAAAACAAAATTATCTAACAATCAACTCTCACTGCAGAAAAGATGGATACCTCGTACCTAGTGCTCGGCGAGGGGCACTGAGAGGGTGGCCATTGGTTTCACACCAGCCCAAAGGAAATATATCCATGGATTCCACACTCACAATATATTCAGGAATAGGCTTCTTGGAACCTGTGTGGATTTAAAATAAATAAAAGTAAATGTTTATCTGCGTATATATGTATATACATATATTAAACATTTATTAGACCATCAAATAAATGACTTCTGTTGGAATAAGACACAAAGTCTGTTGAGTAGTTTCCTTTTATTGAGAAGCCTTTTTTTTTATGTGTGACAAATGTGAAGGTAACAGCAGTAAACTGTTCCCCAAATATACTGACATTAAGGACCTAAATTAGTCAGAGAACAGCAAAAAATATTAGAACTGGTATCATTCAGACAGTCAACAAATATCAGTCAATGCCTTGAGATAACTAGAAGCCAAAAGCAGAGAGGTAGTTCTCCCTGATTAGAGTGTTAGTTCTGGTGCTGGGGAAGAAGCCAGAAGGCAGACCAGTGAATTCAAATTGGGAAGTGATGCATGCAAGTTGCTCAGCAGGGGGCTACATGAAAGGGTACCTTCAATACAGCCCTTGACATCTGCATTAAATACCGATTCCACAATCAGAAACAGTAGCTGCCTTCTCAGAGTCTGCCTATTTGGCAGCAAAAGCAAAAAGCAAGCCAGGCTGCAGTGCACAGTCCCCATGGTGCTGAGGACTTCAGAGGGGCGTCTGCTGCCAGACCTGCCCTAGTCACAGACCATCAATACCTCGTCTACTTTATATGCTTTTTGATTCTGCGGCTTACTCCCTCTTGAGCACATGAGATATATTCTTGCTCATGCACATGTATTCTGGTAACATCAAAGAATAAGCATTTAACTTATACTTTCCCCTATCAAGAAAATAGGAGAAGTAGAAGATTTTTTTTTATTCACAATTAATTCCTACCTACAATTTGGAAATCCAGGAAAGGAAGCAAAATTGTTAGCTTAGAACCTTGCATTACAAATTAAAGGACTCTGAGAAAGACCCCAATTTAGCTAATGTCCTGTAACATCCCATGGTGCAGGAGTAAACAGGAAAGGCAACATCGAGTGGTCACGGGAAGACATGTGGCAGTGTTTGGGTGCTAACCTTCCAGCTGGAGCCACAGGTAGGAACCTCTCACTGCAGTGATAGTAGCAATGCACACTTCTTCCCGGAGAAGAGGGTTCACTGCCTCGAGCTTCATGCTCTCTTTAAATTCATGTTCGGAAATTGACTAGAAGAGAAGTGAATTGGATCAGATACACATTCAGAATTAAATTATGTGCTCAGCCAAGAGACCTTTTTCAAATACTATTTAATCCATATATTCACACTTCAAAGCTGTAATTTTATTTTCTTTCTTAATGAAACCAAGGAAAAATATATCTGTCTCCTCTGGTGTTAGAGGCAGTATGTGGTCTTTGAGGTTCTTGCATCCCTGTCTGCTATTAACTGTGGACAAACTGTAGAGCCTCTCTTAGCCGTGGTTTTGTCATCTGTTCAATGATGCGAAAAACACCTTGCTCACTCGGCTGTTGCTATGATCAAATGGAATAAGGTACCTAAGGCCTTTAAACACTGTTAGTTCAATCCCCGCCCTAAAGGGTCTTAGCCTACAATAACATGTCTAGTGTCAACTTATGTGTCTATCACAAAAGGCATTTAGGAAAAATAACCTTTAAGACATCAGAAAAGGAATCTTTAAAACAAATTTGGCAGTTTCTGGGTTAATATGGAGAACTGGACATCTGTATTTGATTATACGTTCTTCTGACAACCCAGGTTATTGGTTATCATTGCTATTTTTATAAGGACATAAACCCACCTAATGGATATCATAAAAGCAAACAGCATTTATAAGCTAAAATGTCAAGTGTTAGTAAACTAATGTGAAAAAAACAAAAGGGGAACCTGAGGTGGCAGTGAGGAAAGCTAAGAGCTGACAGCAACAGGTACTAGTCAACTAATATTATTGATAGGTGCCAGTAAGTCAAGTATGACTCACAGCGACCCTATGAACAAATAATCTGAATCCTCTTCTGTCCTGTGTCACCCCCTCACACTCCCTGACACACAAGACCCATTTTGGCAGTCACCATATCAATCCACCTGGCCAAGGGTCTTCCTCTCCTTCACCGACCCTTCATCTTTTCCAGCATCATACTGTTCTCCAAGTAATAAGCCCTCCTAGCAATGTGCCCAAAGTATGTGAGGCAAAGCCTAATCATTCTTGCCTCCAAAGAGCACTCTGGCTTCACCCTCTCCAAGAGACATCTTGGCTGTCCCTTAGCTCCTTTGACTGTCCATGGGATGTTCAGAGCTCTTCTCCAACACCACAATCCAAAAGTGTCAATTCTTTTTCTGTCATCATTCTTCATTGTCCAGTTCTCAGAAGCAAAGTAAGTAATCATAAAGACTATGGCCTGAATCAGAGGCACCTTAGTCTTCAAACAGCCATCATTACTCCTCAATAAATTTGGAGAGGTCCCTAACTACAGATTTTCCCAGTACAATGTATCTCCTTATTTCCTGAATGCTGGTACCAAGGGTATTAATTGTGGATCCAAGCAAGATGAAGCTCCTGACAGTTTCAATCTCCTCTTCATCCATGATGTTGTCTATTGGTCCAGTGGTTGAGAATCCTTGTTTTCTTGACATTGAGATGCAATTCATATCAAAGGGTGCTGCATTCCTTGATCTTCGGCAACAATTGCTTCAAGTCCTCCACAATTTCAGCAAGCAAGTTTGTATCATCTGCATAACTCAGGTTACTAGTGAGTCTCATTTCCCTGATGCTACATGCATACACCATTTGGATAAATGCATTTTTAAATAGGTTTAACAATTTCTGTCCACTTACTATTTCCACATTATTGAACCATCAATAAGCTGAACTAAAATGTCAAATAATAAGAAAATTTTAAAACCAATTAATTTTTATAGTAAGTGAGTTTTTTCCATAAGCCATTTCTGCTACAGCCAGTGAGGTTCTAACTTGGGTTGGATGTGATGACTAACTTCCCTGCAATGACAGTGGACACCAGCAGCCCTGGCAGTGGCTGGGAGGGGATGGGGTTTCTCACCAAAGGGAAGCACCTCTGGGGGGCAGCTTCAGCACCACACTGTTTGAGGTAGTCGGCCCAATCAAAGTCCTGGCTCGGGTAGCCTAGCGGAGACAAAAAGAACAGTGAGTGCCCCCTGCACAGGCCTATGTTGCTTTACCACTCAGCTGAGTGTGCATCCGCCACTTCCGATTTTGCTCATCTGGGGTTTCTGATCATTCTGCAGGTTATCATTCTGCCCTCGTGCCATCAGGTTAATTCCAACCCCCCAGGACCCTATCAAAGCCCAGGAGTTTCCTACGCTATAATCTTTTCAGAAGCAGATGCTAGGTTTTTCTCCCTCTATGGCACCTGGTGGGCTGGCACTGTAGACCTTTTGGCTAGCAGCTCAACACTTAACCACTGCACCACCAGAACTCCTTAGAGGCAGAAAGGTACTTTATGAACCCAACATTTTGTTAATTTTTTAAAAGCAGCAATGCCGGCTAAACTATAATAACACAATAAAATTCTACAGATAAATTTCAAAACTTTCAAGTTTCAAAGCATCTATTTTGTGCAATGTTTTTTACATGGTTAGTTTCTGACAATTTACAAAAAGAACTTTATATATTACAATTGGATTTGATTTGTAGTCTATAAATTCCATCTTATGATCCATTCTATTATGACTTAGACTCTGAAAGAAAAGCAGCAGTAAATCTACAGTACAATTTAATCAGCAAGCAGTATTTCTCTCTGATAAAAAAAAAATTTCCTTTGGTGTCTCAGTTAATACAATCCTCTCAGATGAAAGGCTGTTTATTTTGTTTTCAGATTCATATTCTACAGAAGCTCAGTGTTCTCAAAATCTAAATCATGAGTTTATTTCAGAAAAAGAGTCTGACTACTCGCTTAAGCGTACAAGGTTCTCGAGCCCCTAACTCAGCACCATCGTGTGCGAGAAGTTGGGCCAGCTCTCCAGGTGTCTAAGCAGCTCTCTGATCCTGCAGACCTCAAACACAGAGTGGACCCCTTAGGACTTTGACATCCTACAGCCAAAGAACCTGGAAATCATGTTCTCTGACTAGCTCAAGCTAGTACCATATTACCTCTCTGCCCTCACCTCAATTCCTGACAGTAAACTACATTTCAAGTACATAATTCACTACCTTCCCTTCATCTAGTCAATTGTCCATTATAATGCTACATCTCTGAACACCTTTCATAATCACGTTTCCTTTTCACACAAAGGCGTTAGATAAGAAAAGAAGTGGGATGGATGTAGGGCCCTTCTGCAGAGGGAGACCTTCTCCTGTGGCTGTTACTGCACTGCTCACCTTCACCCTACTTCCACACTGTATTAACTCGAAGAGATGCCTGGGAAATTCTGCCACTGTTTTTCCCTACACACCTTCAAGGAAGACACTATGTCATACTCAGTTTTACCTCCTCAGTCCCATGCCTGATTCATAGCAAACACTCAATGAATGTTTATTGGGTGGATGATGGCTACACAGAAGGCAGGTTTTATGACCCCTGTTGACAGAAACAAGCACATCCAGCAGAGTTCCAGCAGGAAACATTTATAAAATAAAGTCGTATTTTACTAAATGAATCATAATAAAGTACACAGAGAAGGTCCATCAATATCTGATTAGCTGAAATGAAAGCCAGAGAAACATCTGACACTTTAAAGTAGGGTTTTCGGGTATTTTTAAGTTAAAAAAAAAAAAAAGAAAATTTGAGGGAAGCTCAATTAAGTTCTATTTAAGAGCTCTGATACATTGCAAACACTAGGAAATGGAGCCACTGCTTTCCCACTTGAAGTCTCTCTGAATCCCACTCATGCCCATAAATCTTTCCTGCCCCCCATGTTGGTACAAAGTTTACTAGGTCATACAACGTGGTTTGCAGAAGTGATGGGAGAGTCCAGTGACAGCAACTGGTGGGTGGCTGGTTCCTTTTACCCAAATGGAGACAAGACACTTTCCCCTGGGACTGCCACCTCCCTCCACAAGACAAACAGAATGCAAGACGGTCACATGCAGCAATGACAGGTTCCACGGACACACAATTTGGTGGCACTGGCATATCCTGATGGGGCCTTGGGATGCCACACAGCAGGCAGAAGGCTCTGGGATGGGGGGAAGGGGCTAATGCTACATCCATACACCCTCATCAGGGGTGCCTAGATGCCCATAAATCTTCCACTTAAGTGCAAAGTGTCTCCTTCTATGATGAGGTCCAGTAACCTAAAAATGTACCAAGTCTTTGCCTCCCAGCTCTGGCCCCAAGCCTGTCCTCCTGAGCTGGCTCCCAGCAGTCTCTGTGAGTACTGCCCCAACCACCTATGATCTCCTCACAGGCACAGGTGGGAAAACTAAAGAGCCAGCACTGAGCTCCAGGCTTGAGGCTGGTTTTATGAAGATGTATTTGTTAAGGTAGGAGATTTGAACATACTTTATTTAACAGTGTCTTGGGCTGATTTATACCTATCACACACGGTAAATATATGGTATCTGAGTCTTAATTTACACTTCTCCTGAACCATAAATACTAGCAGTAGGCTAAGGCATGAAGAGAAAGCAGACCAAAGAGCTACATAATTCTATCTGGTGTCATTTAAAAAAACCCCAACAACACACCACCAAAACAGTCTTTTTGGATGAATAACTCAGACATGAACGAGATACACACCTGGAGGGGGGCTGATGTGCAAACCATTCTTCAAACTCCACTGTACCGGGAAAATCCCAGGACTGTCGGCGTGGCACACAAAAGAACGCCGTGCGTGGTTCTCTGGTCGCAGATCATCCATTTCCACCAGAAAGTACTTCTCATCAAAAACCTGTGCATGCAATTTAACAGGTGAAACAGACAAATGCCTGTTTGCATGTGGTATTAATGTCTTTTCCTTGGCCAAGAATGTCACGGAAGTTTGTGGCTACCAACCAAAACCATCACTCTCAAGTTAGTTCCAGCTCCCAGCAGCCTGTAAGGCAAAACAGAGCTGCTCCACAGAGTCTCTACGGCTATAAATCTTCTTATTTTTTAATTTACTCCACAGTGGAGTTTCCCCCATTTAGGGAAATCACAGGGGTTAGCCCATCCGGAGTACAACGGATAAGCCTTGCCCTCGGAAAACCACCTTCATAATCATGGTCTCTCCCCTGCCAGGTAAGTATCAATAAGGCTGTAAATCTTAACTGAAGCAGACTGCCACATATTTCTTCACAGAGTGTCTTGCGGGTTCAAATCACCAATCAATATTATAACACAGTAAGTAATAATACTAGCACTCAATGAATGTTAGCTCTGTGTCAGGCACTGTGTTAATTAAATGCTTTCTATGTACTATTTTAATTATAATCTTAAAAGCGGAATCGGTTTCCTTTCCTAACAATCTAATAAGGCAGATGCCATTTTCAACCTTATTTTGCAAATAATTAAACTTAGTTTAAATGAGAGGTTAAAATAGTTTGCCCAAGGTTATACATTCAGGATAAAACAGAACCTGAACTCAAATATGAAAATTTAGTTTGAGCTTGGTAAGGAGTTGGCTATGCCAGTGCATTGGTTTCTTCATATCCCAGTCCAACTGTGAGGCCAAAAAGAGGACTACAAGGAACTCCTTCAGGATCTTCACATCCCACATCCCTTCACTCTCCACACGGGCCTTGTGACCCCATTTGAGAGTTCAGCATTCCTCCTTGCTCTGCGAATAGTCTTCTAATAGGCCTGATAATATCCAGGCAATGATTCCCCTTAGTGCCCTTGACTTTCAGATTTACACTCAAGTGAATGGGTTTCTGCTCTAACCCTGAACTTCTCTCCTGTGTGCCTGCCTCAGTTCCAGTAACATGACAGCCTGCTCTGTTCTTTTGGTATGTATTGACTAGAAACCCAACCTTACTGTTCTCAGTCTACTACAGTACAGAAGGATGAGTCTAGACTTTATAGCTGGAGTTGTCCTACTACCAGACCCCTGAAATTTAATGCCCGCTCCTCCATGATCGCACATGTCTCCTACCTCAGCCTTGCATCTGGTTGGGTACTGATAGCTCTGCCAGCTGCCATGTTTTTCAGATATTATGGGCTACCTGCTGGTTAAATCTCCTCTGGTTAGTTACATCTAAGCTTGTCCTCCAAAACATGCCCTTATTCCTCTGGTGCTCAAGCATCAGTTTTACCTTAGTAACTGTAGCAGGTGAGATCCCAAAAGGAGAGCAGGGGTCCACAGCTTCCAATTTCATATTTACAGAGAAAGTATGGGTGCCAATCACTTGTTTGTCCTGAAATGCAAGCATGATGGAATGAAAAGAATAGTATTTTCCTATTAGGAATGAAAAGATAGTATTTTCCTATTAACTATATACATATATATTCAAGAATCCAATCCCTGGAAAAAACTATTCAGGAGAGGGAAAAAAAACCTCAACCCACAGACAAAAGTCTGCGAAAGAACTCCTACACTCTACAGTTTGAACACAAGGGAGATGAGGAGGAAGCAATAAATTTCTTTTATAACAATTTAGGCTATGTAGTTAAGAAACAAAGAGAGAGCTACGTTGGCCTAGTGGAAAGGAAGTTATGCTACCAAGCCGAAGGTGGGTGATTTTCATCTGCGGCCCTCGGCCAGGTTCAAATTGTTTTCCTGTCAAACATTCTTCTAGGTGGTATAGCACTGGTCTGTGCATTGCTGTACAGAGGTAACTCGTGGTTGCTGTGATGCTGAAGACTGTGACAGTGATGTGCCAATCGTGGTAATGGGTACCCATGGTGGATAGTGTTGGCTGGAGCTTCCCGACTAAAACAAGCCTGGAAGCAGGAGTGGCATCCACTTCCGAAATGGCTTACCTCCAGAAACTCTATGTACGAACAGTACTCAGGCTGTTCGTTCATAGGGGCGCTATGAGTCGTCTACAACTTGACGGCACTAAACAACAACAACAGTTAAGAAAAAGGCTTAAAATGCTTTAAGGAAACGGTCGAAGAAATAAAACACTACTGTTAGAAAAGGGAGGGAAAAGATCATCTCTCCAGCTTCGGGGCCTCCTCCCTCCCTGAGGGGACACAGAGCTCTCATGACCCCCGGGAATGCCTGCTAATTCTCTTCTCCCCCAGTTGCCTTACTCTCCTGTGAAGAGATAATACCTACCTTTCACCAAGTTTCAGCCTCATTCAAAGCAGTTGGATTGTGGAAGGCAGGCTGTTTTTAGCTCATTAACTCTGGTGCAGCCACATACTTCAGGCATGTTGCTAGGAGGAGCTATTCCTTGGAGAAGGGTATGATGCTAGGATGGGTAGAGGGTCAGCGAAAGAGAGCAAGACCCTTGACCAGGTGGACTGACACAGTGACTGCTGCAATGGGCTCTAATTTGTCAGGAAATGTGAGGATGGCACAGGATAGAACAGGGTTCAGATCTTTTTTTCATAGATAGGGTCGCTATGCCTCGTACTTGACTCTACAGCACCTAACAACAACAACATCACAAAGTTTCTGTTCTTACCTTAAATAAGTAAGATGGTAACGGCTCTTCCTCCTCTTTCACTTTGGCCAAAATCTCTTGCCACTCAGCTTCATTTTTTAGATGTCTGATGGCTTTAGCAAAACAAGACAAGATGCTTTAGATTATAAGAAAACCTGCATACTTCTTAACTGCTCTGAGAGCATCCATAAACACTGAAAATGGAGAGTTCAAGTTCACTTATACCTAACTTCACTCAAAGGATTTGCACCTTAACCTCAGTACTCAGTTGGCTCTGGCTGGAGCCCTGGGCCTTGCATTAAGATCATCAGGGTTACTGTAGTCCATAAAACAACAAACATGTATTCTCAAATGGGGTGCATAATCACAAATGCAAATGGATTTTTAAAATAACCCGAGTTACAACATTTTGAGAATTTCTTCCCATAAATAATCTGCTGTGAACCCACAATCTATTCTACCACTACACTAATCTGACTACTGACAAGAAAATTTTCCTTTAATTTTATCAAGGGGGTCAGTACGGGTACGGACAGAAATCTGTGAAGTTTATCAGTATGTGTGGTAAATTACAAAAGCAATAAAATCAGAAGAAAAATAGGCACTTTAAAACTCCGCATAATTTTTTTTTACACCTCAATTATGTGAACAAAGGTTTTCATACTATTCAGAATAATGTACTTTCCAGCCTCACAGATATGAATGACAATAATATAATAATGAAAAGAAAAATGGTATATTACTCTTTACCTGATGGGGGCTGGAGTTCATATCCCTGTTGAGTGGCCCAACCAACGTGATGAAGAAAGGGATCCAGGTAATACAACCAATGTTCAAAACTGTCAGAACTTTCAAGTCCTTCATACTGCAGCTTCAGTCTTCCCCCAATGTTCTCTACTACAGTAACAATCCAAGTGCTTAAAGAGTCTTGAAAAGCTTGGCATTCTAGCCTGGAACCTGGAGCAATAAGGTCTAAAGGATTCTTCCCATTTCGAAGCTGTAGGTAAGAAAGAAAAATGATTACCTACGATAGGTTAACATAATACAAAGGAAGCCAGAACTCTGGTGGCTTAATGGGCAAGGAATTTCACTGCTAACCAGTTTAAATCCATCAGCTGCTGTGTGGGAGAAAGATGGGTAATCTCCTCCCATGCAATTAACAGTCTTTGAAAAGCTTCTGGAGGATCAGCTAGAAGTCAGTTTTGACCTGACAACAATGAATTAGTTCAGCTAGGTGGAGTAACAACTTAAATACTTGACCATTTAAAAACACACAACTGCTCTGAAGGAGAAAGGTGATCTGCTGCCATGAAGATTTAAGGTCAAAGTTACTGCCATGGAGTCAAAACTGGCTCACAGATCACCTGCCACTGGCTTTCTAGGGCTGTAAATTGCGGAGGAGATTGCTCTTCCTTCTCCAGCAGTGGAGTCGAACCACCGAATGGCATGGGTTTGGGGCCAGAACAATCTATGAGGCATCAGTTCTGCTCAATCACATTTGGCCTCTATGCCTCAAAAATCAACTTGACAAGGGAGCTCTGGTGGCCTAGTGGCAAGAACCTGCACTGCAATCCCAGAAGCACGTGGTAAGAATTCACCAGATGCTCTGCTGCAGAAGGCGGGACAATCTCTTCCTGTACCAGTCAGATCCAATTTGATGGTACACACACAAAAAAAATAATTAAAAAAAATTAATTTGACAGCATGTAGCAATGTAACAGTTTTTAAAAATCAAGTTTTAAATGATATAAAGTAGCCTTTATAGCATATCTGTATAAGAGCCAGTGTTGATTTTGTATTATCAAGTTGCTTATTATTTCTTGATCATAAGAAAATGTTTACCTGAAAAAAAAATAAAACTAAGAGATCTAACTTTAGGGCTATGTTAGTTTTATTTAGTAAGATTTATAAAGAAAACTATCATTATTACATATACTCTGATTGTAAAAGCAAATATATTTTGTTTTTCCTATTTCAATCTATGATCTATTGTGAGTTGTTTTACATATGGAGGTACGTTCTTTATTCTTTTGATGTAGAAAACCAGTTATCCCAGTACTGTTTATTAAAGACGCTGCTTGATAGTTTTAGCATTCTTGTCAAAAATTAGTTGACCATAGATACATGCTCTTAACTCTGGGTTCTCAATTTTATTCCATTGATCTACTTTATCAACATTTCAAGGTTTTGAGCTAAAAAATCAGCTTCTTTAATTAGTTAAGTATGTTTTCTCAATGAGTAGAGATGATAGAAGGAGAATTGATGCCTTTGAGCTGTGGTGCTGGAAAAGAGTATTGAACACACCATGGACTGCTAAGTGAACAAACAGGTCTATGCCGGAGAGGGTGAAACCAGGCTACTCCTGGCAAAAATTCTGAAGCTTCGTCTGACATACTTTAGACATGTTACAAAGAAGGACCAGTCCTTGGAGAGGGACATCATATTTGGGAGGGTGGAGAGACAGCGCAAAAAAGGAAGACCCTCAATGAGATGGATTGAGGTGTGTCAGAGACAGTAAGATTGGCACAGGATAGAGCAGGGTTTAGGGCTGTTATACATAGGGTCACTATGAGTCGTAGGCGACTCGACAGCACATAACAACAACAACAACGTTTCCTTGGAGCATGGTAGACTTTTAAAGGATTAAAATTAGATGGGAAGTTTAGGGGACAGAGAGTTTAAAATAATGATGGTGAAATAATTTTGAAAAGAATTCTGAGAATGATAGCACAATTTGAGGAATGTAATCAATGTCATAGAATTGTATAAGGAAAATCTTAAGTCTCATTACTCAGCTATATATTAAAAGCTGCAATTTCACTCACTGTCAACAAGTCAATTCCAACTCTTAGCAACCCTGTTTCTGAGGCTGTAAATCTTAAGAGGAACAGACTGCCCATCTGTCCCCCTCAGAGTAGCTGATGAGTCTGAACCGCCTACCTCACAGCAGACTGACAGGTTATGCCCTAAGTCATCAGGGCTAAAGAAGAGAAAAGAAATACTTGTAAGTCATCATTTCACTTCTTCTACATGGGTTTGTTGTTTTTTTTTTTATGACTAAGAACTACTGTGTGTTATTTACATATTCATGTACATGCAAAATGGCATATGAACAATGAAGGAGCACAGTCCCAGCTGAAAGCTGGGAAGCAGATCCAAGAGCAGTGCAGGGTATTTTGTCTGTTCACTTGTTGACAGCTTCATTTATTCATTCCATTTTAACTGAGTGTTTGGTATATACCAAGCTTTGTTTAAGTAGAATGGAGGGAATTGAAGTCTATTAAGTAACTAGAGTTCAATAGGAGTGTTTAACAGCGAAGTTTTTAAAAAGGGGAAGTTGACACAGAGCACAGTATTAAACTTAATGAAAACTACAAAACTTAGAGGAAAGTATATGGGCAAATCTTCATGACCTTGGGTTAATCAAAGCCTTCTTAGAACATCAAAAGGGGAAGAACAAAAGAAAACACAAACTGGACTTTATCAGAATTTAAAATTTTTATGCTATCAATAAAGTGAGAAGACAACCTATAAAACAGAAATATCTGCAAACCCTGTTTCTGATTGTGACCTTTTATTCAGATTATATAAAGAACTCTTGCTCTCTGAGCCATCAAATAGTTTCCAACTGACACCCCACATGCCCGGGGGGTTTCCTGGGCTGAACTCCTTCCAGGAGCAGATGAACCAGTCTTTTCTCCCACAGAGTCAATAGGTCATTGAACCACTGATGTTCAGTGAGCACTGAAATGCTCAATCACTGCACCACCAGGGGTTCTCACAAAACCCTCTTACAACCCAGCAATAAAAAGGCAGATAATCCAATTTAAGAAATTAATAGAAATATCTTTCTAAATAAAAGATACCAAGTGACTGATGAAAAGATATTCAACTTCATCAGTTACCAAGGAAATGAAAATCAAAACCAGAGTAAGACACTATTTCATACACTAGGATGGTTATAACTAAACAGACATTGGCAAAGACGTGGAAAAATTAGAATCATCAAACAATGCCTGAAGGAAATGTTAAACAGTATTATTTTCACAGATGTTTTTACCGTGTGCTGTCAAGTCAGAAATGACGTACAGCTGACCCTCCAGTGGCTTTTCAGAGGCAATACATTGCACAGGAGAGCAACTGGTGGATTCGAACTACATGCCTTTGGGAGTACAGCACAGCTTCTTATCACTAGGACACCAGAGCTCCCTATGTTCACAGAGTTCCCTATTTCCCTATACGTTATTCATTATATCTAAAATGTAGAAACAAACCCAAATGTTCATCACCTGATGAATAAGTAAACAGAATGCAATATTCACACAATGAAGAATTATTTAGCAAAGAAAAATAAATACAACGTGACTAAATCCTGAAACATTAATCCTAGTGAAAGAAGCTAGTCATAAAGGCCACATATTAAATAACTCTATCTATGTGAAATGTCAACAAATAAATTTATCGACACAGACCACAGATTAGTTGTTTAGCTTTGGGGAAGAGGAGGAAGGGGACTGACTGCTAATGGGTTCAGGCTTTTAGAGGAAGTTGAAAATATTTTAAAATTAAATTGTGGCGTTAGCTGCACAACTCCATGATTATACAAAAAAGAATTTCAATAGGCAAATTGTACGGCTTAATAACTATCTTGATAAAGTTGTTTTTAAAAGGGGTTTGCAGGACAGTCTCTACAGTTAATTATAAAAATAAAGTCATCTATACTCAGTATTTCACATATGCCACAAGAAACATCATTGGTATGATAGAATGTGACAAGAGATAATTTAGAAATGTAATCTGCTTGGCTCCACAAATCAAAAGACTAACAGCACTAGGAAAATCTGCTATCAGGGACCTCTGCAGAGTACTGAATAGCAATGATGTCAGTCTAGAGACTAAAGTGTGCCTGCTCCAGGCCATGGTCTTCACAATTACTTGCTATGCATCTGAGTGAGAGATGGACAATGGCTAAGGATGACACAAGAATCAATGCCTTTGAACTGCAGTGCTGAAGAAGAGTCTTGAACATAATATGGACTGCCAAGAAAACAAACAGGTCTATCTTCGAGCATGTGAAACCAAGTTTCTCTTTGAAGGCTAGGATTTTGAAGCTTGTCTCACATACGTTGGGCACGTGACCACAAGGGACAAGGCCTTGGAGAAGGACATCATGCTTGCAAGGGTGCCTGGACAGTGCAGGAAAGGAAGACCCCAGACAAGATGGATTGATACAGTAACTGGGGCAAAGGGAGTAGGTATGTCAGAGTCATTGAGACTGGCCCAGGAGAGGGCAGGCTTCAGAGCTGTTGGACATAGGGTTGTTATGAGTCACGGCTGACTTGATAGCACATAACAAGAACAACATAGTCAATTTCACACAAGGACTGCTCAGAGCAGGTAGAAGATAGGACTCTATGTGAGAGGTTCAGTTTCTTTTGGGAAAAGAAAAGAGGATTCCACGTCATCTGGTGCAGATGACCCAAATACCCATGTGGAAGGGCTGGTCAGGATGGGAAACGAAGTCACAAGCCCAAAAAGGGCCCACCACCTAAAATTAACCTCAGAATTAAGAGCTCAAGGAGGTCACAATTCCAACTACATAAAACAATCTGGAAACCTCAAATTTACGAATTCTGAATATTTTTAATCACTGAGCAAGCTCCTAGTTTGTAACCTCTGAGGGGTAAGTTTAACTCTTTCAAGCCTTCTGCTTTATATCTTTCGTTGTTGTTGAACCTATGTTTTCAGTAATTAGAAGTTTGTTGTTGTTGGGGAAAAAACAGTTTTGTCTTTATTTTTTTGGGTAATATTTTGACACAATTAGTGGGACAAATATGTCCCAGAGAGTTTCTAGTGCTGGGATACGTGGAATAACACTTCTCCCTCTCCCTCTCCAGATACATGAAGTTGCATAGGCACCACCAGGTGGTGGCACACATTGAAAGTAAGAAAGCTGCTTCCCACTAAACCCTAGAGGGAGTGGGAAACACAGGTGGGCACTGTGTATCTCACAGGTCATGAATGGGTTAGTTTACCTAATAAAGCAAAAGTCTCTCAATACCTACGCCTATTATCTCTATCTTGTTGTTCTTGCGTACTGTGGAATCGGAACTGGCCCACAGCTGACTCTCCAGCAGATTTTAAGAGGCAGTTAATTGCACAGAACCACCATCTTTCTCCAGTGGAGCTGCTAGTGTATTTGAACCCTGTATCCATGGCTTGGAAGCAGGAGTGGCATCCACTTCCTAAACAACATGCCTCTGGAAACTCTATGAACTTTGATAAATGACGATGATTATAGAAAGGCTTCAGGCCTTTTGTTCAGAGTGTTGCTATAAGTTGTGCTTGACTTGATGGAAATCAACAACAATAACTCAATCTTTGGCTTGAGTATAACTCCTTACCACTAGGCCACCAGTGCTCCCTAGATCTCTAGTAATAATGCTTATTTGCTAAGGAGTAGTAAATAAGCAACCTATTTTTAGATTCCTTGGATGGGAACTATCACTGAGGACTAGCGAGGTTTCCCATATTGGCTGTGTATGCAGTAATACTCACGCCCTCTAGCAGCGGGACAGGAGGACTGCACGCTCCCAACAGGGTCTGCCGCAGAAACTCATCCCAGTCAGACACTTTGTCTCTGATGCCTGCACGAGAGGATAAACGGACTATCACTCATGCTGCCCATCACACAGCACAGAGACACTGAACTGCCCCTTGATCCAGTGGAAATGGTTTGGGGGTACATTTATTATGTTAAAATTTAAGAATTTCAATATATTTCTTCCCTTTGAAAAACTTTAAAAGCTTGAAAATATAAATTATGAAAATTCTTTATCAAAAAACAGAACTTCCCTCTCATCAGTTACTAAGAGTTGTACACAAAGCAAAACAGGCCCATTTCCTGTTCCTATAATTTTACCCCAAATGTATCTATTTTAGTTTTCAATATGAAATTTTTCAAACATACACAAAAGTAGGAAAAAATTAATTAATCCCAAAGTACCCTCATTTAGAAAACTGTCACCTTACAGCCAATCTGTTTCAATGGCTAGCTAAACTCAGAGGTGTTTTTGTAAATAAAGCTTAGACCACAGTCCTTCAAGTTGTCAGAGGTTGTAAACCACATAGGCAGGGACTGCCTACTTTCCCCCATAAAGCAGCTTGTGGATTTGAACTGCTTTGCTTTGGGTTCACAGTGCAGTTCCTTTTTTTTTTTTTTTTTGGATCTTCATTATTTTTTTGAACATTTACAGAGATTTTGGATCTTCATTATTTTTTATTAGTTTATTTACTAGTTTACTAGTTTATTTACAAAATTTGAATGAATTTTTTTTCACACCAGATCCTTCCCATTTCCCTCACTCCTCCCCATCCATCAAATTGTGTGACCCCGTGATTAATCTCACTCTCTGCCCCCTTGGATCCTCATACTTATTCTACAATAATGTTTTCTCGAGTGTTTGTCCTTATGTGACTGAGTTAGTTCACTCAGCCTAATGCTCTCTAGTCCTTCCCAAGTTAGGTAGTAATTTACAAAATCATTTCTCCTGAATGCTGTGTAGTATTCCATTGTGTGACTGTATCATAATTTCCCAATCCATTCGATTGTGTTTGGAAATCTGGGCTGCTTCCATGTTCTTGGCAATGGTGAATAACACTGCTATGAACTTTGGTGTACAAGTCTCCATTTGAGCCTCAGATCTCATTATCTTGGGGTATATTCCAAGCAGTGGAATAGCTGGGTCATCACAGTGCAGTTCCTTAACACTAGGCCACCATAGCCATGGCCATACTGTTGATATGTTATTGGTGGCTGTTTTCATATTACAAAGCCAAGAACTGTGGTGCTGCAACAGGGACTGTGCGGCCTCTAAGGTCTAAAATATCTTCTCCGAAATGGTTTAGGGGGGGGGAAAAACCAAACACGTGTGCAGAGAGAGAGAAAAATACAAAGCAAATATGGTAAAACATTAACATCCAGACAGTCTCTAGTTTTTTATGCTGTCCTTGCAATTTCTGCGTATCGGAAATTATGTCAAAATAAGAAGTTAAAAGAAAAACATTTAAGTGCTGTTGTTTTCTTAGATTTTAAGTGTTTCTTTTTCCCTCATGTGAGCCTCCTTCCTCATTTCCCTTACTCTGTCAGTAGGCTCTTTGCAAGAAGGGCTTCAGTTAATTCACTGGAAGAGTTCACAGGACTTAGACTGTTAGGGAGGGAAAAGAGGGAAGGTGATAAAAAAAGAAACAGAATCGACAGCACAGCCATCTGGCCCCAATGTGCTTAATGACAACCAGCCTTAAGATTCTCGAACTCAAAAAAGCCTCACAAAATCTTACAGAATGACAGGCAACTGGTGCTCCCCAGGATAAACCTGAGGCTTTCCAGAGCCCAGAAAACAACTTTAACAAGGAGGGAAACATGTATTTAGTTTTGATAAATATTTTCATTTAAATTGTCAAGATAAACAGTTAAATGCATGGGTGAAGGGAAAAAAAAATCTCAAGATAATGGAAGGCAAAAATTTTCCTATAGCAATTATCACCATCACATCTTGATAGGAAATATTGTATTTTATAACCTTCTGGGGCTGCAAGGGTCTTCTTATTCTGTTCACACCACCCGATGGGGTAGAGATCCGTCTTCCTGATGTCACACCAAAAGTCTGCTCTCCGGTCCTCCCCATAGCCATCGTAACGGAGAAGGAGCAGCTGCTCACAGGCAGTAATGATAGTGGCGACCCAGTAGGTTTCAGAATCTGCCTTCACAGCCACCTCCAGTTTCATCCCAGGAGCAAATCCATTCTGCAGACGTGTATCCACCTGAATAGGGAAATGTTATTAACCAGCAGACAAGTACCTCAAGTATTTCTTTGGCTAACATTCCTTTTTAAGACTTGGCAGTTCTAAAGCTCTAAATGCAGTAAAATAGTCTCAGGGGAAATCTGAGAAATTCCAGTTCTAACACACAGGAGCGCTCCAAACCAAACAGAAGAATAGCAGCGCTCCCTTCTAACTAGCACTGAAGAAAAGGAATTTTAATAGAACTAAATATAATAATCAAAGCAGTCTATTATGATTAAAGAAAGTGTTTTCTATTAAGCATTCAAACAACTCACCATTCACCATTTTTAACATTCTTTAATACAATATAGTTTCAAGAATGATTTCTAGGAAAGTTATGGAACTAAAAGAAAGAAAGGGCAAAAATAACCTTTGTTGTTGTTTGCCATCAAGTCAGAACTGACTCATAGCTGATCCTATGGCAGGTTTTCAGAAGCACCACATCACACAAGAACAGACTGACCATTTTTCTCTCACAGAGCAGAGGGTGGATTTGAACTATGTGCCTCTGGTTTGGCAGTACAAATCTTTACCAATAAGCCACCACTGCTCCCTTCTAGAGCACCAGATCTCCCTTATCCTATGTAATATATGTAGGGAAACATACTGCCCTATTATCCCAAAGAAGCTCATTCACAGCTTTAGTTTGCTTGGCTTAACAGTCAACACTCTTAGCACCAGCAGCCAGGAAATTAAAAGACGAACTGTGATGGGAAAGTCTGTGGTTAGAGACCTCTCTAAAATGCTGAAGAACAACTATGTCAGTCTAGAGACTAATGTGTGCATGATACAGGCCATGGTCTTTGCAATCACTTGCTATACATCAGAGAGTTGGACAATGACTAGGGATGATGGAAGAAGAATTGATGCCTTTGAGCTGTGGTGCTGGAGAAGAGTATTGAATATACCATGGACTGATAAGAAAACAAACAGGTTTGTCCTGGAAAGGGTAAAGCCAGGCTGCTCCTTGGAGGCAAGGATTCTGAAGCTTTGTCTGACGTACTTTGGACATGTTGCAAGGACATGAAGAGGACCTTGAAGAAGGACGTCATGCTTGGGAGGGTGGAGGACAGCGCAGGAGAGGAAGAGTCTCGATGAGATGGACTGATTGAGTAACTGGGGTAATGGGGGTGGGTGTGTCAGAGACAGTGATATTGTCACAGGATAGAGCAGGGTTTAGGGCTTTTAGGGTTGTACATAGCGCTGCTGTGAGTCACAGGCGACTTGATGGCACATAACAGCAATAACAACAACAACAATTTTCCCTCTCTTAAACGTATTCCAGTATAGATGATAAATGGCCACAAAGGCATGGTTAACAAGTCTGGATTTATGTGTTCACAAAATTAAGGGAGTAAACATACTGTGGGCAAGAAGAGCTAATCTTCTCACTGTTGGAACTGTAAGTTACAAATAAGGAAAGGAGAAGACTAGCATGAGCTCTCTGACTTCAGCTTATAATTACAAGTATTAGGCTAAGTTAAGGATGACAGCAAGACAGACAGACACAGACATGCTGTTGTTGTTGTTAAGGTGCTGTCGAGTCAAATATGACTCACAGCAACCTTATGAACAACAGGTCTGAATCCTGTCATACCCTGTCCTATCTTCACCATCTCTGATACACTTGAGCCCACTGCTGCTGTCACTGTGTCAATCCATCTCATTGGGGGGTCTTCCTCCTTTTCACCCTTCCAAGTATAAGAACTTTTTCCAAGGAATAGCTTCTCCTAAATGCACACATATATGCATGTATGTGTTTGTGTTAAATATACATATAAAAATTCACTGCTATTGAGCCAATTCTGACTTATAACAGCCATTGCAGAAGAGCAGGACTGTCCCACTGGGTTTTAAAGACTGTAATCTTAATGAGGGTAAAGACTGTAGATGTCAAGAGACAATAAGGTTGACACAAGATAGAACAGGTTTCAGGGCTACTGTACATAGTCTCAAGTGACTCGACAGCACATAACAATAACAACAATAATCATTATGAGACTAGCCTGTTTCATCTCTCAAGCTGTCACCTTGTTGGTTATAAACAATTTTTATATCCTAGCTCTTTGAACTGAGAGCACCTAGAAAAAATTATAATGAAGATGACTCGAAGCATATATTAAAGACCCTCAAAGACTACAGCTACAACATAAAACAAAAGCCCTCACAAGTGGACCAATGAACAAGATCATGATAAATGAAGAGAAGAATGAAGTTGTCAATCATTTTACTTGGATTCAAATTCAACACCCATGGAAGCAGCAGTTCAAGAATTTAAAAGTCATATCACATATGAATTAGAACTGTTTAGTAGTGGGTGAGTTTTTCTTTAAAAATGTGTTCATTTCTACCATTTGACCCAGCAATCCCATTACTGGGAATATACCCCAGAGAGACCATGTCTGCCATCCAAGCAGATATATGCACACCCATGTTTACTGCAGCTTTGTTTACAATAGCAAAGAGTTGGAAGCAGCCTAAGGGCCCATCAACAAACGAATGGATAGAGAAGCTGTGGTATATCCACACAATGGAATACTAC
>NW_006399863.1:9009767-9058591 GCF_000299155.1 Elephantulus edwardii | reverse complement strand
AATTATTAAAAAAATGTGTTCATTTCACATAAAGGTTCATGTTTAAAAAATTTTCAGAAAGTTTTCCAAATAATTCTATATGATATTTTTAATATATGCAGGCTCTGTAATGATTTGACATTTTTCATTTTGAAAACTGAATATTTATATTATCTTCCTCCCATTAATGTCTTTTTTTCAGACTGAGGAATCCCGTCTATTCCCAGCTCACTGGAATAGTAATTACTTAAATTACTTTTAAAATTACTTAATAGTAATTTTAAAAAGACTGTCAAGCAGGTACGGCCTGATAGTAGCCCTCTGTTAGGTTTTTCAGACTGTAAGGTCTTTACAGGAGGAAACTGCTTATCTTTCTGCTACAGAACAACTGGTCAATTTGAGCCACCAACCTTTCAGGTCGCCCCAACACGTTATGCTCTTTCTATGAGAGATCTTTTTAAAACACCAAAGAGTATAGGATCTTGTCAAATGTCTTTTCTGTCTTGACTGAGATGATCATGTGGTTGTTTGCCTTTGTTCCATCAATGTAGTAAGTGGGTTGATTTTTATAATGTAAAAATTACCTTCCCACTCCTGAGATAAATCTCACTTGATCATGATAATCTCTTATGATGGATGTTTTGGGGTTTTTAAATAGGATTTTGTTGGAGATTTTTATACCTATATTCACAAGGGATAGTTACTGCTTTTTTCTCTTGTATGTTTGTCTAACTTTGGTATTAGAAACTATTTCTTCCCCTCTTATATAATTTGGGAAAGCTGAAAAAGCTGAAAAAGACTGGAGACACATCTACAAACGGCTAGTAGAATTCTCCAGTGAAGCCATCTGGTCCATGTCTTTTCTTTGTCAAGAAATTTTTCATTAGGAATTTAGGAACCAGTTGCCACTTCCTCTGGCTTCCTTTCTCAGCATCTTCCTGCATCCACACTTGATCTACACCATACTTGGCAACCCTTTACCATAGGTGATCAAGCTTACATGTATTTTCTTACTTGACAATGACAAAATATGCATGTTTAAAAATTTTGTTGTTCTGTCATTCAAAGATTGAAAAACTGGAAGCTGCTTCTTTAAATGACTTTTTTTTTTCAACCAGGATTTTGGTAAGAGAATCTGTTTACCATACATACTTTAGGGAAAACATTTTAAAAAAGAATTCAGTTATCTCATAACTTCTAACAGGTTCTGTCTCTACCATGCTTTAAAAAAATATCTATTAAAAAACTACATATGATTAACCAATGCAATATGAAATGACATCCTAACCTGAGACACACTATTCTTACCATTTCAACTTAAGGGAGAAATAAAAGCGGTAAGAAAGAATAAAAAAGGCCAAGTAATATGAGACAACTTATAAAAGAATATAAAGCAAATCCTCAAAGTAATTTTGTGACTGTCTTCACAAAATATAGCCTGTTAAACATGAAATAAGTAGTTTTAGAAGAAAAAAAATTAATGTACTTCAAGTAAGAGTGAAGGGTATACAGGTTAAGAAAAGCCAATAGTATAACATTTGGATGCTTTTTTGGTTTTTATAGTCTAAAACTGTCACAAAGAACAAATAAAATACACAATCTTTTTGATGAGAAAAACAAACCAACCAATGTGGGCTGTTAAAGAATAAACCTGACCCACATATGGGCCATTAGTACAATCCCAATGCCTGTCTTTACTCCATTATCCAATAATCCCATTTCAGGTAAACTATTAAAAGCAAGAATCACCATTTTTGTCCACTGCAGGGGAAAAAGTTAACATTGTTCAAATTATTTTCAACAGTTATAAAATTCTAAAAAGTGAAATATAAGAAAGTAAATAATTTTCTTTAATTAATGAGGTTTTTTTCACAAAATATAAGCATCTCCAATAAGAGTAAAAAAGATAAAACTCTAAATTGAGTGGGAAAAACCCCTCACAAAACTAATTGTTGTTGTTGTTATGTGCCGTCGAGTCGCTTGCGACTCATAGCGACCCTATGTACAATAGCCCTAAAATCCGCTCTGTCCTGTGCCAATCGCACTGTCTCTGACGCTCCCATCCCAATTATCCCAATCACTGAATCAATCCACCTCATAGAGGGCCTTCCTCTCCTGCGCCGTCCGTCCACCCTCCCAAGCATGATGTCCCTCTCTAAGGACCAGTCTCTCCACACAACATGTCCAAAGTATGTTAGACGGAGCCTCAGAATCCTTGCCTCCAAGGAGCCACCCGGTTTAACCCTTTCCAGGACAAATCTGTTTGTTTTCCTAGCAGTCCATGGTATTCTCAATACTCTTCTCCAGCACCACAGCTCAAAGGCATTTCTTTTCTTTCTATCCTCCTTGGTCATTGTCCAACTCTCTGATGCATAACAAATGATTGCGAAGACCATGGCCTGTATCAGACGCACCTTGGTCTCCAGAGAGACACCATTGCTCTTCAGTACAAAACTAATTAATCAAGTCTAATTGCTTTGACTAGTCTGCTGATTAGTCAGGTCTTCTTATGGAAGGTAATATTCCTGCCTCCTCAAAAAAACAAAAGGCAGCATAAAATAAAACCCACTGACACTGGAGTGGATTAGAATTTACAGCAACCTTACACTGGATTTTTGAGCTATAGATTTTTTTTAAAAAATATAGACCTCTTCATGAATTTGCATGTCATCCTTATGTAGGGGCCATGTTAATTTATGTCTCGTTCCAATTTTAGTGTATGTACAGCTGAAACAAGCACATCAAGCTATAAATCTTTCTGGGAGGGGACAATATCTTTTTTCCCTGATGGATTCGAATCACTGACTCACTGAGGTAGTAAGAGGAAAGGAAAAAAGAAAACATTCAAATTCTTTCACGTGCTCCCACTTTAAGTACCTCTAACCTCTCTAATAACACTACATGATTAAAAGGAAAGGGATAAACCTAGTAAAATAAAAAGTATTGCTTACGTGTTTAAAAGACCCATAAGGAACTGCTGTGGACCCTGTGTCTTCTAGGTAATCTTCCCAGCTTAACTCCACTTCTTCAACACCAGACCCAGTGTCTGGAATTAAATACAAAAACAAGTAAACACAACCAAAGAAAATGCAAAGTGTCAAAGCATACTAGTAAACCTAACTCAACAGAATTTACTTGATGATAAGTTGATTGGTTTTACACAAAAGCATTAAGTTCTTTTAAAATAACAGCTTCCCTTGTTGTTAGGTGCCATTGAGTTCAGTATGACTCATAGTGACTCTATAAACAACAGATCTGAACCCTGTCCTGTCTTGTGCCATCCGCATCATCTCTGACATACTCCAGCCTACTGCTGCAGTCACTATGTCAATCCAGCCAGTTGAGGGTCTTCTTCTCTTTCACCATTCCTCCACATTTCCATGCATTATGTCCCTTTCTAAAAAACAGCCTCTCCTCAAGTATGCCCAAAGTATGTGAGAGGCTTGGTCATCTTTGCCTCAAAGGAGCACTGTAGCTACACTTTCTCCAACATTTATCTATTTGCCCTTTTGGCAGTCCATAGGATATTTGGCAATCTTTTCCAGCACCACAGCTCAAAGACATCAATTCTTCTGTCATCCTTATTCATTGCTCAGCTCCAAGATGCATAGCAAGTGAAAGAGAAGACCATGGTTTAAATCAAGCACAACTTAAGTCTTCAAACTGATATCACAGCTCTCCAGTAATTAAGAGTGGTCCCTCTCTGACTGCTGACTTGCCCAATGTAGTAATGTCTCTTGATCTAGGACTACTAGTATAAGGGTATTGTGGATTCAAGTAAGATGAAATAATTTACAATTTCAATCTTTTCTCCATCTATCATGTTTTTTAAGTACATATAAAATATATACATGTTTATGTCTATATATATATATATATATATATATATATATATATGAGTTATTAGATTCTTGTCTAATATTCTCAGCCATATTCTAATATTCTCTAATATTGGCATACTGTCTAATATTCCCTGCCAACACCATAATTCAAAGATAACGTTCTCTGTCCGTTTTCCTTATCAGTGTCCAGCTTTCACATGCACACAAGGCAAATGAAATTATCAAACTTGAGACAGACATACTTTAGTTCTCAAAGAAACATCTTTGCTTTTTAACACTTTAAATAGGCCTTTTGCAGCAGATATGTCAAACGCATGACATTAACTGACTTCCTGACTGTTATTTCCATGGACACTGGTTGTGAATCCAAATGAAAGAACTCCTTGATAACATCAACCATTTCTCTGTTTACAACGATGCCGCTTACTGGCCCAGTTGTGAGAACTGTGTTTTTCTCTATGTTGAACTGTCATTCAAAATGACCTTTGACCTTCAAATCCAAGATGAGAGCTATGGTCTTTGATCTTGAAAAGTAAGTGGTTTAAGTTTTCTTCAGTTTTAGCAAGTACAATTGCATCATCTCGAATACTTCAGGTTGTTAGTAAGTCTTTCACCAATTCTGATGACTCATTCTTCTTCATGGAGTCCAGCTTCTTGGATTATTTGCTCAGCACAGAGACTGAATGAGCACTGTGAAAGGCTACAACCCCGACTTACACCTTTCCTGATTTTAAACCATGCAATGATTCCCATTCTGTTTGAGTAACTGTCTCTTGGTCTACAAATGAGTGGCTCTTAGTTCTCCATAAGCACAATTAAGTTTTCTGAAAATCCCATTCATCTCAATACTATTCATTTTTTGGTCAGATCCACACAGTCAATAAGACACAGGTAAATATGTTTTAAGTGTTCTCTGTTTTCAGTAATAATACTTTTTAATTATCTTTATCTGAAGATAATTAATATCACACTTGTGATATTAATTATATGGCTTATTATTAATAATATTATAATATTAATTATATGACTTGTGATATTCATTATCTTGTGTGATACTAATTATATTGCTCAATAATCCTAGCAATTCTGTTGGATCACCTTTCCTTGGAATGGGCACAAATATGTTTCTCTCAGACATTTGCTCTTTCAAATTCCCTGGTGTGGCCAAGTGGCACTTTTAGCACTGTGTTCACGTTTTGTAACATTTCAACTGGCATGACCAAGCAATTCTATCCTTAGGGGTATAGCCAAAAGAACTGAAAACACATATTCAAACAAAAACTTGTACAACAAAGTTAAAAACATCTCTATTTACAACAGACAAAGTGGACACAATGTTCAAGAACTGAGTAGGTAAACAAAATATATGTAGGTAAACAAAATATAGTATATGCATGGTTATGAGCTAGTATTCTTTCATAAAAGGAATGTTGTTGTTATGTACCATCAAGTTGCTTGCTACTTACTCATACCAATCCTACATACAGCAGCTCTGAACCCTGCCCTGCCCTGAGCCAGTCTCACTAATTCTGACACACCAACTCCCATTTCCCCAGTTACTGTATCAATCCTTCTCATCTGGAGTCTTCCTCTCCTGCGCTGTCCCTCCACTTTTCTGAGCATGATGTTCTTTCTCCAAAAACTGCCTCCTCCTAGCCATGTGCCCAAACTAGCCTCCAAGGAGAAATTTGGTTTCACCCTCTCCAAGACCTATTTGTTTTTATGGCAGTCCATGGTATATTCAAGACTCTTCCCCACCACATCGATTCTTCTTCTGAAATCAGAGAGTACCAGAGGGATGTCTATTGGTGTTTCACTGACTATGTACAGGCATTTGACTGTGTGGCTCATAATAAACTGTGGCTGACTCTGAGAAGTATAGGAATTACAGAACACTTAATTGTGCTTATGCGAAACCTATACTTGGACCAGGAGGCAGTCATCAGAACAGAGCAAGGAAACAGTCCATGGCTCAAAATTGGGAAGTGTGTGCATGAAGGATGTGTCCTATCTCCATATCTTTTCAGTCTACAGGCAGATTATCTGGGAGGCTGGGCTCTATTAGGAGAAGTGTGGCATCAGGATTGGAGGTAGAATCATCAACAGTTCACGTTATGCAGATGACACAACCCTGCTTGCTGAAACTGAGGAGGACATGAAGCACTTGCTGCAGAAGGTCAAGGACTGCAGCCTTCAATATGGATTGAAGCTCAACGTCAAGAAAACAAAGATTACCACCACTGGGCAGATTGTCAGCATCATGAGAGATGGTGAAGAGATTGAGATTGTTGAAAGCTTTAGTTTGCTTGGCTCTACAATCAACACTCTTGGTACCAGCAGCCAGGGAATTAAAAGACAAATTGCACTGGGAAAGTCTGCTGTCAGAGACCTCTCCAAAGTACTGAAGAGCAACAATGTCAGTCTGGAGACTAAGGTGCACCCAATACAGACCATGGTCTTTGCAATCACTTGCTATGCATCAGAGGGCTGGACAATGACTAGGGATGATAGAAGGAAAGTTGATGCCTTTGAGCTGTGGTGCTGGAGAAGAGTACTGAATATACCATGGACTGCTAGGAGAACAAACAAGCTCATCTTAGAGAGGGTGAAGCCAAGCTGCTCCTTGGAGTCAAGGATTCTGAGGCTTCATCTGACATACTTTGGATATGTTGCAAGGCGGGATCAGTCCTTAGAGACAGACATCATGCTTGGAAGGGTGGAGGGACGGTGCAAGAGAGGAAGACCCTTGATGAGATGAACTGATTCAGTCACTGGAGTAGTGGGGATAGGTGTGTCAGAGACAATAAGATTGGCAAGAGATAGAGCAGGGTTTAGGGCCGTTGTACACAGGGACTCTATGAGTCGCAGGCGACTCAACGGCACATAACAGTAAATAACGTATCACAATGGTAAAAAGGAAAAAACCTGACAATATTAATAATGACAAAGTTAAAAAGAAACTGGCTCTTTCATACTTTGCTGGTGAGAATGTAGAATCACACAGTCACTCTGAGCTATTTTAGTTTGGCAGACTTTTTAACTAAACATATGTTTACCATATGACCCAGCAATCGTGCTGGGAATTTATCCATAAATGACAATCTTCTGTACACAGTAGTTCACAGGAGCCTGATCTGTAGTAGCCAGGAACTGAAAACAACCAAATATACTACAAGAGCTGAGCGCCTGCACTCACTGTGGCACAGCCATGGGTTACACTACTCAGCAGCAACAGGGAACAAAGCACAGGCTCATCACAGAGCCCGCTTCCGCTCGGTCCCACACCACCACCATAAAGCAAATACTGTCACACCAGTATTCTGGCTTCCCAGTACATACAAAAGTTATATTTGCAGAATGCTGCAATCTACTGTTAGCAATAGCTCTGCGGAAAAGTCTGAAATAGCAAAATTCAAAAGGTCTGAATTACAAAAAAATGATACAGAAACAAACTCAGCACATACTGTTGGAAGAATAATGCTGTTTGATTTACTTAACACAGTTTTGCCTCAGATTGTCAATCTGTGAAAAAAATGCAGTATATCTAAGAAGTACAACAAAGCAATTAAGCAACAAGCAACTAAGGAAAGTATGCCAATATTTATATACACAAGAATGTTGACAGACCAAGGGTATTAAGTGAAGAAAAACCCAATCTTAAATGTCAGAAACTGTACCATTCTATTTATGTAAGATTCTTAAAATGACAAAATTATACAGGTTGAAAACAGATTAATAGTTGCCTGGGTCCTGTGTGTAGGAGACTTACCATTATAAATGCACAGTACAGGGCATTCTTTGTGGTGACAGAATACTTTTTGTATCTTAAATGAGACTGGTTACAAGAAAACACCCATGAGGAAAAAAATGATACAGAACTATATACATTGCATACCAATGTTGATTTCCTGGTCTTACTGCTGCACAACAGTTACAAGATGTAACCAGTGGAAAGACTGGGTGAAAGTTACATAGGATTTGCAAGTACTGTATCTTTGCAACTTCCAAGGAATCTATAATTATTTTCAGATAATTAGAAAATAACTGTCAAAATGAAAATGTTGTTTTAAAAGGAGAAGTCTGTTCATAAAAGTTCTTTTTCCAACAAACATTGTAAGCACTCTCTTTGCCAGAAGTAGAGAATGTGATGCAAGACACCATCTCCTTCAAAGAACTTCCAGTTCAGTGGCAGAAAGACAAGTCAGACAATACAGAGCAGGCAGATACAGACTTCTGTACCCTAGAGAATAAATGCTTCTCAGAAAACCCAATACCTGCATCAAGCTGCTGCTCCCCGTTCATTTCCACAGCATATGAGCGATCTTCTCTCCAAACAAAGGAAAGGCCTTATGCTTCTGCTATGATCTGATGATCACTTGCAGCTCTCATGTGCCTGTTCAGTGTGCACTGAAGGGTCCAAATGGAAGTGCTAAAAATGAAAAAAGAACACATAAACAACCCAAAGGCCAAGCATTCATTCTGAAGACAATGGTGTTCAACTTGATCAAGAAAGCAGGTTACAAGGACTGTTCACCATCCAAGCTTTTCTTTACTCTTCACTAGTCTAAATTCCTCTTTCCTTATGACTTGTAGCAAATCCAAAAGTGACAGCTGAGTCTCATTTATAAATAGATTTTTTTAAAGAACACATTGGTAGAATAGATGAGATTAGATGAAAAAAATTCACAACTTTTGCACACATAATTTCTTTGATGATGATTATTATTATAAGACTCATTCTTGTAAGACAGAAGCAAATGTCCAAATGGCCTCTGATATTAACTATTCCTCCTCCCTTCAATTCTTCCACTCCCATCTCTGGTTTCTGTGGTTCATTGGAAGGTCTCACAGAAACTAAAAAACCATGAGGGAAATGGTGTATGTGCTTCTGGACATAGGCCTTGGTAAACAAAGGCCCAGGAGCTGTATCCTGGGCTACTGATTGTTGACTACAAGCACAGCTGGACCAGGTTAGATGCAACATCCCATGAGAACAAGCACTGCACTTTCCAGAATCATCCCTTTACAAAGGAGTTCAAGTTTATAAACCTATGGGTGGCAACTTGGGTTAATTAATATCTTCTACTAGTTGGGGCTTATATCCCACCCTAAATCTATCACCTTAACACAATAAAAAACTTATCCTTGAAGTGAGGTCTTAATTTCTAAGATTGTTGTTGCTGAATATCATTGAGTCAGAACCAAACCTATAGCTGACCCTCCAGTGAGTTTTCAGAGGCAATTAATCACACAAGATTAATTAATCACCCTTCTCCCACAGAGCATCTGATGGCCTCGAACCGCATGCCTTCAGAGATTGCCATGCAGCTCTTCCCACTATGCCACCAGAGCTCCCTTTTCTTACACTAAGGGGCTAGAATCACAAAAATGGGAGGCTGTGAATGACAGGGCCATATTACTTAATCCATTGTACTAAATATTTTCTAATTCGGAAGATCTTAAGTATGTTGTTGCTTATATGAGCTGTCAAGTTGGAACTGATTCATAGTGATCTTTCAGTGGCTTTTCAGAGGCTGTAAATCACATCAGAAGAGATTGTCCATCTTTCTCCCTCAGATAAAGCTAGTAGATTTGAATTATGTGCCACTAAGCCACCAGAACTGCCCTTGTATGTATAAAGCTATAAAGATTTTTATATCTAGAAATCACAATAATTTAAGATCTATATGAACTTAAAACTGCAATACAGAACAATATTAACTCTTAACTCACAATAAACAATTCCTAATGACTTTGGCCAAGGAGTAAGAGGAATTGGGGGAGAACAGCTTTCAATATTGTGCCTATACCAAATGAATTTGATTCAGGACACAGTATTACTTGAACTAATTTTCTACTTGACTTATCTAGAATATTATGCAAAATGAGAACATACCAACTGTATTTTTGTGTACAATTAAACTTATATAAAGAGACAGACTCTAACAGCAGACTTAAGCTAAACTGGCGGGCAGCCTGGATGGCTCAGACAGTAAGCTCTACATCAGAGGGAGCTGGTTGATTACTGACATGCTAGGAAGCCAGAGTGCCTGGGTAGTGTAGACAGCACGCATCTTGCTCATCTAAAGGTTATGGGTCCAGTTATTCAGGAGCACCAGAGAGGAAAGGTGTGGGGATGTACTTCTGAAACATACCTTGGAACACAGTCCTAAGCATGAACTGACTCAGGGGCAACTCTGGTTTTTTAATTTAGGAAATACTCCATAAGCCACTAAAAAGATAGGTCCCATCCAAAACATACAGAAACATGACCACACTGCTGAGCGAAAAGCCAAGTGAAGAATACTATTACCTGCGTTAACTTTTAAAAAACTCACCACTGCTTCTTTGACTTGGTGATGCTGGACAAATAAATGGGTTGGCCTGTTTGTGCTAGTTGCTTCATTTGTAAAAGGGGGATAACAGCATTGTAACTACTTTACAAACAGCTATGATGACTGAGAAAATTCATGAAACACACATGGCATAGAGCCACCCACATAGGAAATGCTGAGTTATAGTGACTATTAGTCAATACTGACAGGCTCAAGTTCCTATGGCATTAACTTAGTGACTCATCTCTACGTATAAAGTCCTGACATTTCAGCACGGGTTTAATGGGAAAAAGCCAGTGCTAAAATAAGTATCTATTGGTTCACTGGGCCTTGAAGATGTCATCCATTGTTTATGTTTGTAAACTCTTGAAAAATGCTAGCATTTCTGTCCAAAGCCACTAGTGTTTTAAAAAGATAATGATAATAAATAAACAGATGAAGGACGAAAGTTAAAAACATAAGATGGGAAGACTACAAGTCTTAATGCAGCTGCATGTTAAAGAGGTGACATTTTTTTCAATCTCACAACATCACTTAGATTTTAGCCGATGAGCAATCAGTTCATCACTTTAATAGGATCATGAGAAATAAACTGATAAAAGCCTTTTGCTATGTAACATCTGTTCAAAATCTCTTTGTTGCTAGCCTGCTGCCTATTCATGCAGTGAGAAAAAACCCAAGTAAAATATCCAGGGGCTTAGTATATGGAAATTTAACTCACTTTTCATTTCTTTTCAGTTCATATTAAACAATTTTACTGTTTTCATTTACTTTATGGTTGATTTTGATACTGTCATTTCCCTTGTGGTTATCAGAGCACGTTAAGAGTTATTTGTTTAGATAAAGCACACATGATTTGACTTACATACAAAATCTTAGTGAACTAAATAGGTGTCCAGATAATTTGCAAGGGATTTATGTTTTAAAAGTAATGATTAATAACAGCTTTTATGTCAAACATGTAAAAAAATTAACCTAGATGAATTCTAAATTTATTTCATATTTCAGTCAGAAAAATCCAGACAGGTAATTATGATCAAGGTGACACTTTCAGTGGTCCATAAATATAAAGCAAAACCAACACAGAATAAGTAACTGCTAAATACACTGCTTAAAATCATCTTAACAATGGTCATACCAGGATTTCCCCTGCCACCAGTTGCTGCTTTATTTTTTTTAAGCTGTAGTATATTCGCACAATGGAATACTACACTGCACTGACAAACAAGGAACTCACGAATTACTATACAAAATGGGTGACCTTGGAGGACATTATGCTGAGTGAAGTCTCTCAGTCACAGAGGGACAAATGCTGCATAGTGTCGCTGTTACAAAGCGGGACTGACATTGGGGTTGGGGGGGGCAGACTGAGAAAAGAGGGGATAAAAAAATGTATACTGCATTGAAAGAGATGAGGGAGAGAACTGTTCATGATTAGGTACTGTTGTCATGACAGGAGTCCATAACAAAGGCTGTATAGTGGAGCAGACTTAGGGGGAGGCATTGTATAACAATTAAAAACTTTTTGTTTTACTTTTCAAAGAGAAGAGTGAACTGGGGGAGAGGGATGGGCAGGGAGAAAAGTGCAACAATGATGAGCGGAAATCCAAAGTCTCTGTAAACTTGCATTAAAATTAATAAAAAAGGGGGGGAAAGAGTACACAGTATGCTCATACTCTGAGCTTTCGCTGCCTAGCTTCATGTTAGTATACCTGGGTTTCGAGTCTAAAATAGAGCACCTCGTATCACTTTTACATGGGAAAATTACAATAAAGCAAGAGAGGTTTCTGTAAGAGATATCCTCGAACAAATGACCTAATGTGTCTGACATAAATAACTTAGGAAAAAGGAAGTCCGCTTAGTTCTAAAGGTAGTCAATATATGATTATGTAGTTGTTATGTACTGTCAAGTCATCTGCAACTCATAGCGACAGTTCTGAACCCTTTTCTATTCTGAGCCAACCTTACTGTTTTGATTACCCCAATAACTGAGTCAATCCATCTCATCAAGGGTCTTCCTCTCTTGTGCTGTCCCTCGGCCCTCCCAAGTATAATGTCCCTCTCCAAGGACTCATCCCTCCTTCCAACATACCCATAAGAAAATAATTTAATATTTACCAGAAAGTTAGCAGGAAAATTCTCAATGAAATATCTGAATTTGCACTCCTGTCTCAAAAAGGAGCTCTGGTGGCCAGGTCGGCCGGGGGTTTGCTATCAGGCCAAAAGCTGCGTCTCTGTGGTATTCAAATCTACCAGCTGCTCTCTTCTCATTCAATTTACAGCCTGGCAAAGCTCATGGAAAGCAGCTATATAGGTCAGTCTGACCTCACGTCAATGAGCAAAATATGCCTTAAAAAAAGGGGGGGGGGAACAATTCAACAAGCACTAAACCCAGCAAAAAATTTCAGGTATGCAGTTAAACATGTTCATTGCTGCTGAGTCAGAACTGACTCATAGCTCCAGCTGGTTTACAGAGGCAGTAAATCGAATGAGAGGAGACTGTCCATCTTTCTCGCTCCTTACCACTAGACTATCAGCAGTTAGACATGGAAATGCAAAAAATTCAGTAATTAATTTTGCTCCAAGTTTGGCCAGTCTTCAAAGTTAACTCTCTTTCTGTTAAAGTGATAGAGCCCCTCTGCTTCTGTTTCCTAACAAATACAGATTTCCCTTGACCTTTCACTCGTGGTGGTAAGTAGTCAGGTATCATGCCCCAGCTCTGCACACTTCCTACTGGCAAATGATCTAAACTAAATGCTGTGCTTCCGTCTGTCAGATGCCAATGTAACTGGACTGGCAGGAGTAGATACCTTTAAATATTTTGTAAAGGTTGTTTTTATTGTTTTAACCCTTAATATAGATATCTGACCAAGGAATTAAAAATAAATGGAGTCTAGAGCATTCTGACAGACAAATCTCAGCTACTCACACCATCTAAATTAGATCCGACCCTAATTTAACATTTTCATTTTGCACTTAATTGTCTCAATTGCACAAATTGGTACTAATGGATTTATAAAACAAGTGGATATTCTGGAGGGATTGGGGTGTGTGTGGTTTGAATCCACTAGCAGCTCCTCAAGAGAATTACAGACAATTTCCCCCTTGTACAATTTCCGGGCTCTGAAAGTTTTCTGGAAGGCCAACTATGACTTGGTTCTGATTGAAGAGCAATGAGTTTGAGGGGTTTCTATAGACTGTTTCCAATATAATCTAGAACTCAGGAATGTTCTGTGTACCGTCGAGTCAGGACCAACTCATAACAGACTCTCTGGCAGGTTTCCCGAGGGAGGAGTAACTTGCATGGGAATTGACTGTCCATCACCTGGCATATTCTGCAGCACGCCTGAGTCGACAGCGCAACTCCTTACCACCAGGCCACCAGAGCTCAGACCTCAAAAAACCTCACACTTAAAAAGCAAAATAACCAGCAATAACAACAAAGTCCAACAGAGGAGCAAACGACAAATGCTAGCCAAGCCGTAGGGAAATTGGAGTTCTTATCTCCTGCTAGAATAGGCCATGGAAGGTGGTCTGGTGCTTCCTCAAAAAGTTGGAAAACGAAATATCATTTGACCCTGCAATTCTACTACTGAGAGCATACCCTAAAAAAAAAAGCCAGGGCCATGACTAAACAGCTGTACACACCCCATGTTTACTGCTGTATTATTCACAATAGCAAAGAGATGGAGGCAACCTAAGTGCCCATCAACAAATGAATTGATAGAAAAACTACGGTACATCCACACAACAGAATATTACTTAAAAACAATGAACTCATACACAATGAACATTACACAACATGAGTAAGCCTGGAAGACATTATGCGGAGTGAAATATCTCGGTCACAAATGGACACATACTGCACAACACCACTGTTCTAAAATGGGATTGACATGGGGGTTAGGGAGAGAATAGGCCAACAGTGGATAGACAATGTACACTGCATTGGAACAGACCATGGAAAGAACTGTATGACAGGATTATATGATTAGCCATCATCTAGAACAAGAGTTACAGTTGGGAAGGGGTGGGTGGGGAGGAAGGAAATGTTGCAACAATGAATGATTTTTTTTTTAAAGTGGAATTAGGGGGATAGGAAGGAAAATGTATAACAATCAATGAATGAAAATTTAGCTTTTCTGTAAACTTGTTGAAATCACAATTAAAAAAAAGAGGTACATTGCAAAGTGGACTGGAGGAGGGGGGAAACAAGATGAGGAAGAAAAATGAGCAATAAACACTGAATGAAAACCTAACCTTTCTATAAACTTTTGTTAAAATATTAAAAATATTTTAAAAAATTAAAATGGACAAATTATAAGGCTGATAATTTAAAAGGATTATTTTACACCTATAATTGCTAAATGAAAAACAACATAAATCTCTAATTCTACTTGGTAATTCTACCTGGTTGCCATTAAAAACTGAAGAATTTTTTCAATCCAATCAAAATCTCACCACGATGAGCTCATTTTAAAATTAATTGAAAAGAGAAAATGTACAATCCATCTGAGACACTTGTACACAAGATGCTATATAAGGCAAGTTTCTTCTATCAAAACATTAAAATAGTGCAGCACTAGCAAAAGAAAAGGCAAATACAGCAATAAAGGACAGTGAGGTTGGGAAATAGATCCATTTATATGAGAGAACAGTATGTCCGAAAGATGACATTCCATTTATCAAAATATGAACAAATAAAGAGTGTTGAACAATTAGCTATCTACTTTTGAGGGTAGGAAGTTTTAGTCTTTTACATCATGTGGGTCATATAAATAACTACAAGGTGAATTAAAGGAAGAAAACCTTAAAAACAAAGACTCCAAACAAATTAAGTAGAATATGAGAGAACACAGTTATAATTTTGAGATAGTAAAAACTTCCCTAGTGAGGAATGCCATTTCAAGAAGACACCTGTCCACATAAACATCTAAACTTAATGCCTGGCAAAAAGATGCCATAAGCAAATTTCAAAGACAATATTTACAGTATATACAAAAGACAAGGACTAAGAGCCCTTCTAACAGAAAGAGTATGGAAATAAGAAAAAAAGACAAAACTTAATAAAGGGAGGGAAAGTCAGGTATGAACAAAAATTTTACATCAACACAACAAAAAATCATGCAAAAATATGTACAACCTGAACAACTAAAACAAAATTTCACCCTGACTGTCAAAGATAAAAGGTTAAGTAACATTCAAAGTGGGTGAGGACATGGAGAAATAGATACTGTCATTACACAAACTGAAGAATGTAAATGAATATAGCCTTTTCACATAAACATTCTACTACATAAAAAATTTAACTTGCATACTCTACACACCATCAATCCTACTTTAGAATTTATTATAGAAAAATACTTTAAGGAAACAAAGAAATCTGCATCATAGCAGTTTAAAGAGATTAAATATCCCCATGTCTTTTCTCTGCAGCAAGCATTTCAAGATCTCCTCATTTTTCTTGAACTAGGTTGTGCCATCTGCATAAAGCAGGTTTCTGGTGAGTCTTCCTCCAATCCCAATGCTACATTCTTCATCATATAGTCCAGCTTCTTGAATCACTTGTTCTAGGCACGGGGCAACACGGCGCAGGGCAGCGTGGTGAAAGGGCACAGCCCTAATGCACAACTTTCGTGAATTTAAACCAGACAGCACTCCCTTGCTCTGTTCATACAACAGCTTCTTGGTCTAGTTATAGGCTTCAGATAAGCACAACTCTTTTGGAATTCCCATTCTTCTCAGTGTTAGCCATATAATTGTCATGATCCACACAATCAAAAGCCTTTGCATAGTCAATAAAACAGAAATAGAAAAAATACAAATTGAAAATGCTAGCTGCAGATGATCAAAGACTACTGCCTTCAATAAAGGTTCTATCTCAACAAAAACAAAAAATCCTGACCACCAGGTCAATAGGCAACATCATGATAGATGGGGGAAAAAGATAAGAAACTATGAATTATTTAATCTTGCTTGGATCCACAATCAACACCCTTGGCACCTGCTGTCAGGAAATTAAAAGATGTATTGCATTGGGAAAGTCTGCTGTGAGGGACTTCCCTAAAGTGGAGAAGAGCAATGATGTCATTTTTAAGACTAAGGTGCACCTGATTGAAACCAAAATCTTTTCAATTATTTGCTATGTAGCTGGAAGTTGGATAATAAAGACCACAGTACAATCACTGATGCCTTTGAACTGTGGTGTTGGAGAAGGATGCTGAATGCCAAAAGGCTATGGACTGCCAAAAGGACAAATTAATACATCTTGGAAAGGTGTAGTCAAAGTGCTTCTTAGAGGCAAGGGTAATGAAACTTGGTCTCATACACTCTGGCATATTGTAAGGAGGTGCCAGTCCTTGGAAAAGAACATCATGGTTGGAAAGGCAGTAAGAAGTGCTGCCCTACCATGGCTGACCACTCTGAAAGAGATCACAGTAATAGGGGCCTGAGCAGAGCAGGAGAAAAATATGAAACAAAACTTAAAATCATAAAAATGGTCAGGTGTGCTGCTCTGACAGAGATGGGTGGAACCTCTGAGACTATGACCCTTAGTCACCCTTCAAAGCCTAGAACTAAATACCCCTGTGGGCCAACTTTCAGCACACAGCAGACCTGTCAGGAGAACAGTAACACCAGAAGTACTCATTCCTTAGAACAATCAACCACACAAGATCAAAAGGGTAACAATTATCTAGAGATAAAGCTCAAAAAGCTAGAAAGGGTAGGATAAAGGGATTAACAGAAATGAGAATCACAAGGAAGAGGCAGGAACATGAAGTTACAATATGGGTGTTGTAATTAATGTCATAAACCTTAATGTATAGGAACAGTTGACTGGAAAACAATTTGCTCTATAAATTTTCACTCCAATCATAATAAAAATTAAGGAAAGCACAATGTGTTTGCTGACATGAAAAGTTACTTATTCTTCCAATAGATATTTTACTGGACATCCACTACACATCAAGCCTAATAAAAATTCTAGGAATTTATCACACAAGAAAACAAATCCTAAAATCTGCCTTCACAAAGTTCATGTTGAATAGAAAGTAAGAGAGTATACGATTCTTCTGAAAGGTGGTGACAGAGCTGGGTAGAACTGGCGGCATATGCCGAAAAGTTAAACAGGGCAGGATCAGAGGAGCTTTCATAGAGAAGATCTAACATACAGATAAAGATTTGTAGGAGATGATGGATGGTGAGGAGATTGAGATTGTTCACAGTTTTAGTTCGCTTGGCTCCACAATCAACACTCTTGGCACCAGCAGCCAGGAAATTAAAAGATATATTGTGATGGAAAATTCTGCGGTTAGAGACCTCTCTAAAGTACTAAAGAGCAATGATGTCAGTCTGGAGACTAAGGTGAGCCTGATACAGGCCATGGTCTTTGCAATTACTTGTTATGGATCAGAGAGCTGGACAATGACTAGGGATGATAGAAGAGAGTTGATGCCTTTAAACTGTGGTGTTGGAGAAGAGTATTGAATATACTATGGACTGCTAAGAGAAATGAACAGGTTTGTCCTGGAGAGGGTAAAGCCAGGCTGCTCTTTGGAGACAAGGATTCTGAAGCTTCATCTAACATACTCTGGACATGTTGCAAGGAAGGACCAGTCTGTGGAGAGGGACGTCATGCTTGGGAGGTTGTAGGGACAGCGCAGGAGAGGAAGACCCTAATTGAGATGGACTGATTCAGTGACTGGGATAACGAGGGTAGATGTGTCAGAGACAATAAGATTGGTAAGGGATAGAGGAGGGTTTAGGGCTGTTGTAGATAGGGTTGGTAAGAGTCGCAAGTGACTCGACGGTACATAACAACAACAACAACAACAGGAGATATCAGAAAGCAGGACACAGCAGGAAGAGGGAAAGGCCAATGCATGTGTCCGCAAGTGAAAGAATGTGAGCTGTGTTCTCAGAAGAGTAAGGTCAGGGAAGAAAGAAAGAATACTAGAAGATGAAGCTAAAGAGATGTCAACCTTACACAATGTGTACACGCCTTCCCAGTCCCCACTGTGTACACTTCACCTACAGACCTTAAGGATCCATGATGTTTAACAGGTGACACACTTCCCCTTCCTGAAGGTGTGAGAAAACATAAAAGTAATGCTAGAAGTGCTGAGAGCTGAACAGTGTAGCCACACTTCCTCATAAGCACGGCTGACAAAGGATCTAGCAATTCCATTCTTCATATATTCCCGAAAGAAAACAGGTCCACACAAAATCTTCATATAAATGTCACTCCTAATAGCAAAAACAAAAAAGTAAATAACCTAAATACTCATCAACCAATAGCTAGATAAAATGTGTAGTCATATAGTGAAACATTATATAATGTTCCATGATGAAATACTGAGCTATATATTGACATGACTGCTGCAATGGGCTCCTGTGTGTCAGGAAGTGTGAGGATAGCACAGGATAGGCCAGCATTCAGATCTTTAATTCACAGGGTCACTATGAGTTGTGCTCAATTCGATGGCACCTAACACCACCACCACCATGGGAAAAGCTTGTAAAATTATTCTAAGTTAAAGGAGTCAGTCACAAAAAGGCTGTGTACTGATTAATTCCATTTCTATAAAATGTCCAGAACAAGTACATCTACAGAGACAGAAAGTACACTAGTGACTGTAAAGGATTGGAGGGAGAGAACAACTGGGGTGTTTATAAACAAACACAGGGTTTCTTTGGTTATAGGGACTGAAACATTTAGAAGTGGATACTAAAATAGGAATACACACAGTCACTGTACCAAAAAGAATTTTTCCACACTGAATCATTTCAGGAAGTAGCATATGATCTATAACAATAGCAATGAAGGAAGAAGTTCAGGCTACACAGAAGGCATTGCAAAAAATACGATCTGAGGAACTGATGAAATATCAACTGTCCGACATACAGATGCAGCCTCGGCCACACTCACTAGTCTATGCCAAGAAATTTGGAAGACAGTTTACCTAGTCAACCAACTGGAAGAGATCCATATTTGTTCTCATTTAAAAAAGAAAAAGAAACTCAACAGAAGGGAAATTATCAAACAATATCATTAATAACATATATAAGTAAAAGCTTCCTGAAGATAATGTTAAAAATAGCTGGAACAGGAAACAGTATCAACAGGGAACTGCCACAAATTCAAGATGGATTCAGAAGAGGCGGGGGAATGAAATGTGTCACTGCTCATGTCAAGATGGATCTTGGCTGTAAGCAAAGAATATCAGAAAGATTTTTACTTGTGCTTCATTTACTACATAAAGGCATTTGACTATGTGGATCATAGCAAATTACAGCTGACATTGAGAAAAATGGAAATCCCAGACTTAATTGTGCTTATGCAAAACCTGCATACAGATCAAGAAGTAGGTTCAAACAGACGGAGGAAACACTGTGTGGTTTAAAAACAAGGACGGTGTGCATAAGAGATATGTATCCTTTCTCCATTCCTATTCAGTCTGTATGTTGAGCAAATAATTTCAGCAACTTTGTGATATGAGGAATATGACATTACACTTGGAAGAAGGCTCAGTAACAACCTGCATTATGTATGTGACACATCCTTGCTCACAGAAAGTGAAGAAGACTTGAAGCATTACTGAAACAGTTGGAAGACTACAGCTGCTTCAATATGGATTACACCTTAACATCAAGAAAACAAAAATCCATGCCAATGGGCCAGCAGTGTCAATACCCTTGGCAACAGCAGTCAAGGAATCAAAATACATGTTCAATTGGGAGAATCTGCTGTCAAAAACTTCTCCAAAGCATGAAAGAGCAGGAAATCAGCTTAAAGACTAAGGTGCACTGGATCCAAGCCATGGACTTTCCATTTGGTTCCAATGCATCTGAAAGCTGGACAATGACTAAGGAAGATCGAAGAAGAACCCATACCTTTGAACTGTGGTGCTGGTGAAGAATATGGACTATCCCACAGACTGCCAAAACAGCAAACAAATCTGTCTCAGAAGAAACACAACTGAGTTGATCCTCAGAGGCAAGAATGGTGAAACTTCATTTCACATACCTTGAGCATGTTGTCAAGAGGGACCAGTTTATGGGAAAGACCTCATGCTGGAAAAAGTGAGATGGTCAAAGAAAGAGAGGATGACCTTCAGCAAAACAGATGACACAGTGACTATAATAATGGGCTGACACATGGCAGAGATTGTGGATGGCACAGGACAAGGCAAGGTCCTGGTCTGCTGTTCACAGGGTTGGTAGGAATCACAGTGGGCTTGACAGCAAGTTAACAACAATGTACACAGTGTCTGCAACACTGAGCTTGAGCAGCAAGGAGACTGTGAGGACAGCACGGACTGGCAGGGTCTCCTAGTGTACACAGGAAACTGGACAACACCAAATGACAGCATTACCAGCAACAACCCAGTGCTTAGAATGAGCACCATTTTCCCCAGCACTTACAGTGAATATAATCTTATTTAACCAAATTTCCACAAATCCATAGCGATACTACAAACAGGCATATAACTGCTTTCTCAATTAGTCATCGTTCAGTGAGCACATATACTATCTGCCGCACACTGTTGTAGGTGAACAAAACAGAGAGAAGGAGAAAATAAAAACAAAACACTGCTCTTGTGAAGCTCACAATCTAGTGGAGGGGGTGAACAATCAATAAATTAAAATAGAAATATGTGGTGTTGTTAAGTGCCGTTGAGTTGTAGGTGACTCATAGTGACCCTATGAACGAAAGTCCTCAACACTTGCGTGCGTGACTTTCATCTTTTCTCCAAGTTCAAAGGGTTTCTGGAAGCAAGCTATTTACGGAAGTGGATGCCACTCCTGCTTCCAAGCTTGTTTCAACCGGGGAGTGCCACCAAACACTGTCCACCACGGGTAATCTACCACATATGACACATCAGTGTCACAAAACATAAATATGTTGTTGTTGTTGTTATGTGCCGTCAAGTCGTTTGCGACTCATAGCGACCCTATGTACAACAGCCCTAAACCCTGCTCTATCCTGTGCCAATCTCATTGCCTCTGACAAACCCATCCCGAGTACCCCAGTCACTGAATCAATCCACCTCATAGAGGGTCTTCCCCTCCTGCGCTGTCCCTCCACTCTACTCAGCATGATGTCCCTCTCCAAAGACCTGTCTCTCCTTACAACATGTCCAAAGTATGTCAGACGAAGCCCCAGAATCCTTGCCTCCAAGGAGCAGCCTGGTTTAATCCTCTCTACGACAAATCTGTTTGTTTTCTTGGCAGTCCATGGTACATTCAATACTCTTCTCCAGCACCACAGCTCAAAGGCGTCAATTCTCCTTCTATCCTCCCTAGTCATTGTCCAACTCTCTGATGGATAACAAGTGATTGCAAAAACCATGGCCTGTATCAGGCGCACCTTAGTCTCCAGAGAGACACTGCTGCTCTTCAGTATTTTGGAGAGGTCCCTAACCGCAGACTTTCCCATTGCAATACGTTTTTTGATTTCCTGGCTACTAGTGCCAAGAGTGTTGACCGTGGAGCCGAACAAACTGAAGCTGTGAACAATCTCAATCTCTTCACCATCCATCCTGATGCTACCAATTGGTCCAGTGGTGAGAATTTTTGTCTTCTTAACATTGAGCCTCAGTCCATATTGAAGGCTGCAGTCCTTTACCCTCTGCAGTAAGTGCATGAGGTCCTCCTCAGTTTCAGCGAGAAAGGTTGTGTCATCTGCATAACGCAGATTGTTGATAGATCTTCCACCAATCCTAATGCCACGCCTCTCCTCATAGAGCCCCGCCTCTCAGATAATCTGCTCTGCATAGAGGTTGAAAAGGTATGGAGCCAGGACACATCCCTGACGTACATCCTTCCCAATTTTGAACCATGCCCTGCTCTGTTCTGACGGCTGCCTCTTGGTCCAAGTATAGGTTTTGCATTAGCACGATCAAGTGTTCTGGGATTCCCATTCTTCTCAGAGTCAGCCATAGTTTGTTATGCTCCACACAGTCAAACGCCTTTGCATAGTCAATGAAACACAGATAGACATTCCTCTGGTATTCTCTGCTTTCAGCTAAGATCCATCTAACATCAGCTACAATATCCCTAGTACCACGACCCCTTCTAAACCCAGCCTGGACTTCTGGCAGTTCTCTGCTGATGTACTGTTCCAGTCGTTTTTGGATAATCTTCAGTAGAATCTTGCTTGCATGTGAAATCAATGATATTGTTCTGTAGTTTCCACACTCAGTTGGGTCACCCTTCTTTGGGATGGGAACAAATATTGACCTCTTCCAGTCAGTTGGCCAAGTGGTTGTTCTCCAGATTTCTTGGCACAACTTGGTGAGCACATCCACGGCAACATCTGTTAGCTGAAATATGTCAATTGGTATACCATCTATTCCGGGGGCCTTATTTTTTGCTATTTCCTTCAAAGCAGCTTGAACTTCTGCCTTCATCACCATAGGCTCTGGCTCAAATGCTATTTCATTAAATGCTATTTCATTAAATTATATTTCACATAAATATACTGAACGAAAATAAATATAGTAAAGAAAAACACTGAGCAACAATGGGGGATAGAGAGTACCAGAGTTCCCTCGGTGTGGTCAAGGTCTTAATGATGTGATGATGGGAGGTAACACCTGAGAGAGTGAAGAAGTTGATCAATGTGGGTACTTAGTGAAGAATATTCCAAGCAGAAAGAACAAAGCACAAAGATCTTAAAGTGGAAGTGTGTGCAGCATGTTTGAGAGCACTGTGTTTGAAGAAGGACGACCAAGATGCGACATGAAGAGAGGAGCTCAGGGAGGTGCTAGGGAGTTAGATTACACACAAATATGCAGGCTGCTGTGAAAGTTTTTGTATTCGAGAAACACTGGGGAATTTCAAACAGAAGGGGGACATAATTTGACCTTTTAAAAGGCTCACCCTGCAGCTATATGAAAAACCAGTTAAGTGGGTAAGAATAGAAGTCCAAAAATCAGTAAGAGTTCTTGTGATAATCTAGGTGCCAGGTACTGATGACCAGGTCCACGGCAGAGGAGTATAAATGGAGGGAAGGGGAGTAGATGGAAAGTTTGTGGGACGTGAGAAAGAGGATGAGGGGCCAGGCTGATTCTCTATTTCTGGCTAAGAAACTGGAAGGATGGAGCTGTCACTTACTGAGAACATGAAGTTCTGAGAAGGAAGAAGAAGAAACTCATGAGTTCCAATGCAAGACAGGACAATATGGTTACAGAAGACAAAAGTACAATAATAGCATCCCAAACATGTGTGTGCAGTGTTACCAAATGAACACTATGAACACTATTTTTATATGCTGTGCTTTATCTGAAGCTCATTTTAACTTTAACATAGCTAGAATGGGTTCAACCTGGATCTGACACCTTCAGAACCTCTTTCTTAAACCCCACCTTTGCCAACTTGACTGAGCAGGTGGGTAGTGTCTGCCAACACTAATTCAGTAATCTGTGCTGTCTTATTTTCCAAAACCCCACGTTCAACACCTAACAAATAACCCTGAAAAAGCACTTTCCAATTGAAAAAGCATTGCAAATTTGGGAAAAGTCATATTTTCCAAATACTCTTTAATACATCATTTTAAATCTTTGCAGGCAAACAAACAAAAGCCTGATTCATACTGTAATAAGGTTCCAACTAACATGCCAATCACTAGTCCACAGTTACTAAGTGGTCATTCCACAAACCTGTTTTCTCTGCAATTACTAATTAAATTACTTATAGGATATTGTGCATCTTACTCTTTGCCAGACATCAAGATTATAAAATCATATTTTCAAATTATCTTTCACTGTATCAAGATATGACAGACGTATTTCAAAGAGAGTTCTTAATCTTTTAAGAACTCATTTCATTATCTTTTAAGCTGAAGGTATTGTGAATGCCTCCTGAGATTAAATAAAACCATACTTTTCACTAAAAGCTTATTTATGAGAATTTGTAACACTAATACATGTTGCAAGTCAGTATGTGTTTGTTCAAATTAAATAAAAAGGCATTTGACTTACCAACAGAGGCACCTCCAAAACGTACCAATTTCAATAGCATAGCCATGTTTGACCACAAAAATGTCACAGAACTTTTCATGATAACAATTTCTATGACTTCTTAAATCAAACTCACAGATTAGCAACTTCTTCCAATTTAACAAATTCATGTTAACGTTTTATTGGGGGGGGGAAGACTGTTTGAGAATCTATTAATTATGTGCCAGGTCTTATATATGAATTAATTCCGTATTCATTGAGCTCTGGGAGATTAATGGTAAGGAAATGCACTACCAGCACAAAGGTATGCGGTTATGAATCCACCAGCTGCTCTGCGGTAGAAAGATGGGTATCTCCTCCTGTGCCATTTACTGCCTTGAAAAATCTGCTGGAAGGTCAGCTATGGGTCAGTTCTGACTTGATGGTACACAAAAGAAATACATTCATTATTGCTGGTACACAGATGAGTACCCGAAGCATGCTAAACACGACATAAGTGCTATTTTCACTAGGCAGTACTTAATTTTAACCATTCTATCTAACTTATACATGACAGTCTCATTTTACAGATGAGGAAAATGGAGCTCAGAGAAGTTAAATAACCTGTCAGTTCATATAATTAGGAAGCAGCAAGAGCAGTATTTGAACCTTAGTCTGATTCTAGAACCTGAACCCCTCGAAGTGCTGAGCACTCTCTTCACGACTAGGATCCTCCACTGGGTTTCCTAGGCTGTAAATCACAAAAGGAGCCAGCCCACCTTTCTCCTGTAGAGACCAAGTGGATTCAAACCATAGGAACCTTAGGCTTAGTAGCGCAACTCACTCCAGAGTAGGCCACCAGAGCTCCCACAGAATACCATAATGAACAAATCAGACCCAAACCCCTGCTTCTATAGCCTAAGTAAACGCATTGCCATCAAATCAATTCTAACTCACAGTGATCAAGTTTCCAAGGGTGTAAATTATACAGGCAGAGGGAGACTGTCCATCTTCTTCCCATGCAGTGGCTGATGGTTGTGAACTGCCAACCTTCTAGGTAGTATCCCAGTATCCTAAGAACTGCATCACCAATGCTCTATACAGTACAGTTAGTACTTACAAAACAGTGATTAATTATGAATTCAAATTATTGCTGTTTGTTCTTGTTTGATGCCGTCGAGTCGTAGACGACTCATAGCGACCTATGAACGAACGGCCTGAGCACTGTTCTTACATAGAGTTTCCGGAGGCAAGGCATTTCGGAAGTGGATGCCGCTCCTGCTTCCAGATTCAAATGATTACTGAACTAAAATTTTTATATAATATTTTTGAAACTTCTTTTTGAAACAAAACATTTTTATATAATATTTTAAGTTACAAAATAATAAATTTCATTTAAACTAACACTTAAATAATTTTCTCTGTTGTAGCTCTTAGATAAACCAATTTTTGCTATACATCTAAGAAAAAAAAAAATCTCTGCCACCCAAGAATATATAATGCAAAAGTTTCTGGCAGGTAACTAATTATAAACAAAGTGGAAAGTTTCCAATATCTCAATTAAAATATGTGTGCAAATTAAAAGAGAAAATGCTTCTTTGTATTAATTTTACTGTATCTCTAAGGAATATGTTTTAAGAACATAAAAAATACATGGTTGCTGCTGTGTATTGTCAAATTGGAACTGACCCATAGCTGACCTTCCAGAGAGTTTTCAGAGGCAGTAAATGTTATGGGAGGAGACTGCCCATCCTTCTTCAACTGAGCAGCTTGTGGACTTGAATCACATGCCTCTGTGATTGCAGCACAGCTTCTTACACAGAAGTATCAACACCCCCATGATACATCTTCAAGGATATGAACATGTACGGCCAAGCACAATCAATAAGAGTGCATCTAAATTCCAAAATCAATCTCCATAATAGTCTATGTGTTTCCTACTGCCAAAGGGGCCCTTTAGAGTAGTGAGAGAAGATCTTCACCCTGAAACCCACAGCGTCCCTTTTCAGCAGGAAGTAGCTAAGAGAATACGCCGTCCCCTTTTCCTTATGACTCAGGGCGAAGTCTCTCTCAGGGAGGAGTGATAGGGAATGGCAAAGGACACACTGACAAAGAAGATTAATCAGAACTGGCTTTGACAAGCACTGTGGCATTTGGACAAGAACAAACTGGGAGGAGGGTAGAGAGAATAGTGCAACAATGAATGAATGGAAACCCAAAATCTCTGTAAATGTTTATGAAAATTAATAAAATATAATTATAGAGAAAAAAAAGAAGTATCAAAATTTATACAAAAACTAAAAATCTAATTTCTGGACAAAAGGAAAAACACCAAACCAAAAACTACTGTGAGGAGTAAAAAGAAAGCAGAGCCGCAAAAAACCAAAATAATTAGCATTGGTTATTATTCATCAGTTTTATTATCTATCTGACCCTATTCTCCTTCCAACTATTATGATCAAGAAAAATTAATTATATGGCTATAATTTTGACATCTGGTTGAATGGCCTAAAAACTTCAGACAGCAGATCAAATTTAAATTAAGCAACAAGAAAATCTGGCAATGGGACAGATTAATACTTAAAGGAGCTTATAAATAGAGACTAATCATGAATGCTAGTATATTTTAACTACAAGAGCTGACTTACAAGCAGAACGAAATAAAAACTGAAATAAAAGTTCACAGGGAATCGATCGGAGATATGGAAGTTGTAACCAGGACTAGAGAGCTACTTTGTCTTTACCATTCAAGTAATTTCCTAAATGCTCACTTCGCCACACTCACCATCACCACTAGCTGCAGAGTTAGGTCCCCTGTGATCCACTGGGTTTCCTCCCTCAAACCACTTGCCCCAAATAAGGTTTTCAATGACTTAATTTTCAGAAGCAGATCACCAGGCCTTTATTCTGAGGCACCTTTCTGTGGATCTGCTACCCATCTGGCAGCTAACTACAGAGGAAGACCAGTGGGAAGGAGAAAAGATGGTCAGAAAACTAATTACAACCCACATTAGTGAGTAATCAGGAGGGCGAGAAACTTGAAGGAGAAACCAAGTTCACATGCCAAGCTAGAAATAAACGTCTGTTATTTTATACTCCCCCCACACACACACTAAATTTCTAGTTGCCTTAGATGTGGCATTTTATCTGCAAATTCTCTGGTATATGAAGCAACTGGAAGCAACATAAAGGCAAATGACATTTTATTAAAAATGGAAAATTATGTCTTTGCGCAAAGGTTTGGGTCATGGTTCTGTAAGCCTCTCCACTCCATCAGCCTAATACTGTCTGGCATTTTTGCTCTACTCCCTAGTTCAATGAGTAGTGCCTTGAGTCTCAAAATTTGCAAGCAGCCACCCAAGGTACAAACGCCCTCTCTCTGCCTGGAAAAGTCGGGAAAGGAGACCCAGGAGCCAAAGAAGAAAACTGGTTTACTGATACAGACTCTTCTGTGAATTACTACCTCTTTGCCAAGAGATCTTTTAAAAAAATATTCCTGGCTATTAACACTGAGCATTTACTATCCAAGCAAGAGCTTAATGGATCCCAGTAGATCAAAGGATGGATCTTGATCTACAGCTGCAAAGATGGCAGAACATAACTTTAAATTCTTACTGGAAACCAGTCATACTGGATACATCGAGAGTGAGGAATTGCTCAAATTTACTGCCTCGAAACAACTTTTAAGTCTCAAACTGAAACTATTCTGTGAAGTCATCTTTAAACAACAATTCTGCTCATTTAATATCAAACGTCTGCCTTGAGCACTGTATTCTCTTGAAGGATTTCCTGTGTTAGATTAAACAGAAAAACTCAGAAAAAATCTCTTTGATAGCCATCATGTCAGAAATGACTCATCCCCAACTCTCTACCCGAGTTTCTGAGGTTGTATATTGCATGGGTTCACAACACAACTCCCTATGGATTAGACCCCCAGAGTTTCCTGTTGTTGTCAGGTGCTGTCAAGTCAACCACAACTCATAGTGACTCTATGAACAGTGGACCTGAATTCTGCCCCTATTCTGTGCGATCCTCACCATTCCTGCTATACCATCGCTCCAGCCACTACATTAATCCATGTAGTTGAGGGTGTTCCTCTCTTTCACTGACCCTCCATCTCTCCTAGCACGATGTCCCTTTCCAAAGACTGGCCTCTCCTAACCACATGCCCAAAGTATATGAGAAGGCTCTTTATCATCCTTCCCACTAAGGAGCATCCTGGCTGTATCTTCTCCAACTCGTATTTGGGATTTTGTTTGACACTCCACGGAAAAGAGACAATAGTAATTTTATAATATAGATAAGAAATTAAACAGGCAGAGAGTCTAAGTTAATGGTGGTGAGACCACATTTGAAGAATTGAGAAAGATAGAGTAATGTGAAGTATGTAATCATTGTAAATGGTAAGAATCATGGAACTGTTCTATTTTATTACATATAGTATCACATTCACACACACATAGATTATTCTCTTAAAGATGGTGAAAAGGTAACTGAAGTTTATAAATACTGTTGTCGTTATGTACTATCCAGCCAGAAATGAACCTCCAGTGGGTTTTTAGTAAATCACATGGGAGGAGATTGCCTACCTTTCTTCACTTGAGCAGCCGGTGGATTTGAACTGCATGCTTTGGGGTTAGCACTGCAGTTCCTTACCACTTGGTCATGACAGCTCCCTCACTACGGTATGTTGCTGCTGTGCACCACAGAGTTAGAACCGACCCACAGTTGACCCTCCAATGGGTTTTTGGACGCAGTTAACAGGACCACTAATTTAAAAAGGTAAGGAAAGGCTTATACAGAAAATCATTGTTGAATGTTTCCTAGGGATGGGAAGGGAGGAAGAAGAGAGTAAAAATTAATAAACAGAGAAGTTGGGTGAAAGGCAAGAAAATAAGGGGTTTACTAGACACTGTCATTCATTAACTAAATTAAGCAATGCTTATTAATGTTATGTCTATGAATGATTAAATACTCAATAATATTATTTGTAAACTTCCTCAAATTTGGGGGGAAAGAGGAGACTTTTGGAGTTAGTGGGGTGCAAAGGGTATTCCAAATACCAAAACATGTACAATGTCCAGAGAAGCAGGAGAGGCTGGAGTGGGGGCTGGATACCTAGCTTCCCAAATCCATTTGTTTGGGTATATGCTGTATTCTTCAAAAATGAGAGATTTATATCCCCATGCAAATGGGCTTAAAAGGGGTCAAATCACTGGTACCAGGTTCATAAGTCAGGCTCAGTGCCCTACACTTGAAAAAAAAAATAATACTGACCCATATCCAATCTGTTCTCCTTCCTCCAAAGTCTTTACCCAAGACAGAAGGGTACAGTTCTCTTCCTTGGAGGAAAAAAAACATGGTGGGTTTTTTTGGTTCTGTTTTGTTTTGTTTTTAGTATCTTCACAAATATCTTCATATAAATCAAGGCTTTTCCTACATTAAAAAAAAACCCCAATGTATCTAAAAGGAAGAAGTTGCTTTCTATTCACATTCTTATAAAGTCCCTCCTATTACAGAGCAATCTTTCAATTGTGTTATTTTTAATTTAAAAAGCACAGTTTAGAAAAAATCCATTAACCTACAAAAACTTAAAATAAATACAAGGTATAACTAAATCGGTTCTATCTAAAGTTCAGTGGGAGCTCTGGTGGCCTACTGGTTAAGAAGCTGTGCTGACATTCCGAAGTTCAAATCCACCAGCTGCTCCAAGGGAGAATGATGGGGACTCTCCTCCCCTGGGATTTACAGCCTCTGAAAATCCACTAAAGGGTATACTGTGAGTTAGTTCCAACTCAGTTATACACAACAATGGCAAAATTCCTTGTAGGAGCCCTCATGGCATGGTGAATTACGTGATGTGCTGCTAACAGAAAGTGCAGCAGCTGGAATCTACCAAGCACTCTGGGGGACTCTCCCAATAAAAATATACAGCTTCAAAAAAACTCAAGGACGATTGCTATGAGTCAGGATTGTCTAAATGGCAGTGGGAAAACACAAAACAGTAATCTTAGCAAAACCAGGGCAGGCACCTAGAAGAGAGCTCAGGTCTTTGATTTCCATTGTTTTTCTTCATCGGTGGGATACGATATTTCTACTGATTGATTTTTCTCCTGAACTAAAACAAAACTCAAAACTGGTGACCAGAACTAGTTAAATAAAGTGAGGATGGCAAGACTGGAGATGTCATGGAAAGGAGCCAGACCCTGGAGAAGGATATCAAGCTTGAAAATGTAAAGAAAAAAAAAAAGCAAAAAAGATGATCTTCAGTAAGATGGACTGGCACAGAAGGTGAAACAAGAAACTCAAAGATAACAACTATTGACAATAGACCAGGACTGGGCAACATTTGCACCTAGGGCTGTATACAAGCTGTTACAACAGCTTGACAGAACCTAAACGCAACCACAATCATAAGAAGGAGACCAGCTTCCAATCTGGAAAGGTGGAGGGTCAGATAAATAAAGGAAGATGCTTAGGGTGATGTAAGTGCTCAAATGTGGAAGGAATGATAAGGGAGGTGCAGGATAGGACAGGGTCCATTTCTGTTGTTCACAGATTTGCTATAAGTCATATGTAACTGGATGGCACTTAACAATAACAATCTGTTCCTGTAAAGATTACAGCCTAGAAATGCCCACAGGGTATTTCTACTCTGATGAGTGGAACCAGAATGCATGGAAATTGAAGTACACAGCATTTACTAGCTCAGTATCTGTTATACAGGGAATACACATTCCTTGATGGGTTGCTGTGACAATTACAAGATAATTCACATAAAATACAGCACCACACCAAGAGCAGATGCCTAATAAAATTTATTTATAGGTATATTATTAGAAATAGATCTAAACTTTATTCCCAAGTACCTACATCCTCCCAGCAAAAAAATTAGATGTCATAAATTTTGGAGGCTACTAAACCAAGACTGTAACTTTCAAATGATCAGAAAGTTTAATAAAAATTTAAAAATTGTTAAGTGGCTAGCTGAGCCCTTTAGAGGAGAGAAAATCAAGGTGTCTGAAAGGTCAACAGCATATCAGAAATGACCAGGCAAAAACACCAGAAAGAAACATGTAGCCTCTGGGACTATTGGATATGAGTCTTTGCTGTCCGGCCCACATACTGTGGGACTTTGGGCAAGTTACCAAACCAATTTGTTCCTCAGTGTCCTCATCTGTGACGATTATAACACTACCAATTATCTCATAATGTTGCTTTAATCAGTCAATCAATTAATTAATATAAAATGCTCACAGCATAGTCAGCCCTCAAAGAATACTGGCTATTATGACTCTAACAAGCATCTTTAAAGAGAAATAACCAACAACCAGGCACTTGCCACCAAATGACTTGCCAACTTATGTTCCAGAGGTTTTTCAATGGCGGATTGTTCAGAAATATATTACCAAGCCAAAGCACCTCTAAGCAGACTACTGTCTATGATGTGTGCTGTTGAGTTGGAATCAACCCATAAATGACCCTCCAGTAGGTATTCAGAGGCAATAAGGAGTAAGGAGGAGACTGTACAGGAGAAGATTACCCATTCTTCTCCCACGAAGCAGGTGGTGAATTTGAACTGCACAGCTTTGGGATTGCAGTACAGTTTCTTAACACTAGTCCACCAGGGTTCCCTCCATATGGACAAGAACGTATAACCCTTTCTGTTAGCTCTTTGCACCACCCTGAGGCTAAGAATGAAGACAGAGTTAGTGATCCGAAGACATCACCAACTCATAAGGAGTAGAGATGCTCTCTTCCCCATTCCCTTAACTAAAAATCTTTCTCTAACTCCACTTAGCAGAGTTACACTGTGCAACATTTTAAAAATAAACTAAATTAATTCTTTAATTGAATGATGCTGATCTTAGAAAGCAGTCAAAGGGCTAAAAATGAATCAGTGTGGTAAACAAAGACCTTTCAATCAGCTGAGAATCTCATCAACAAAGCCTTTGCCCATGGGAGTCCTAGCTGCTGCAGGGACTGACTTCAAGACCCCAGGAGGCTGCCTTTTGTCTGTTACTCCCCAAATTAACTCTCACACTCCCTCCTGTCCATCTGGACAGATCACAAGGAAGGACATCTTTTGGTGGGGGCAGGGGCTGTTGCACTATTTGTTACCTCAAATGTTGTTGTTGCTGTTATGTGCCATTAAGTCATCTGCAACCCATAGCTACCCTATGTACAGTAGCTCTGAACACTTCCCTGTCCTGAGCCAGTCTAATTATGACACACCTACTCCCATTGCCCCAGTTACTGTATCAATCCATCACATCTGGGGTCTTCCTCTCCTGCCCTGTCCCTCCACCCTTCCGAGCACGATGTCCTTCTCCAAGGGCCAGTCTCTCCAGGCCATATGCCCAAAGTATATGAGATGGAGCTTCAAAATCCCAGTCTCCAAGGAGAAACGTGGTTTCACCCTCTTTAAGACAGACCTATTTGTTTTCTTGGCAGACCACAGTATGTTCAAGACTCTCCTCCAGCACCACAATTTGAAGGCATCGATTCTTCTTCTGTCATCCTTAGTCATTGTCCAACTCTCTGAATCATAATAAGTAACTGTGAAATCCATGTCCTGGATTAGGCACACCTTAGTTTCTAGACTGATATTGTTGCTTTTCAGTTATTGGGTTTTGTTTTTTTTTTGGTGAGAAAAATTCATTACATTTAGAATTAGCCCGCTGGACTCAGTTTAGATGATCCCAATTTTGTTGGCAACATCCAAAGCATCATAATCAGGAGCAAGTCGAACATAGGCCTTCTTCTCTCCATCAGGCCTAATCAAAGTGTTGACCTTAGCCACATCAATGTCATAGAGCTTCTTTACAGCTTGTTTAATTTGGTGTTTATTGGCCTTGACATCCACAATGAACACAAGTGTGTTGTTGTCTTCTATCTTCTTCATAGCTGACTCAGTGGTCAGGGGAAATTTGATGATGGCATAGTGGTCAAGCTTGTGTCTCCTCGGAGCGCTCTTCCGGGGGTATCTGGGCTGCCGTCGGAGTCTCAGCGTCTTAGGCCGCCGGAACGTGGGTGACGTGCGGATCTTCTTTTTTTTTTTTTTTTGCCTGTGGATGCCTTCAGGACTGCCTTCTTGGCCTTCAATGCCTTTGCTTTGGCTTCAGTTGTGGGAGGGGCAGGGGCTTCCTTCTTCGCTTTCGGCGCCATCTTCGTAGAAAGGGCGCTTTTCAGTATTTTGAAGAGGTCCCTGACAGGAGATTTTCCCAATACAATGCATATTTTGACTTCCTGACTGCTGGTGTTAAGAGTGTTGATTATGGAGCCAAGCAAGCTGTAATTGTTAACAACCTCAATCTCTCCTCCATCTACAATGTTGCTGTCAATTGGCTCAGTAGTGAGCAGCTTTGTTTTCTTGATGTTGAGCTTCAATCCATACTGAAGACTATAGTCCTTGACCTTCTGCAGCAAGCACTTCAGGTCTTCTTCAATCTCAGCAAGCAATGTTGTATCATCTGCATAACATATGTTCTTGTAAGTCTTCCTCTAATTCTAATGCCACACTCCTCCTCATAAAGCCCAGTTTCCAGAATGACCTGTTCTGCATATATAGATTGTAAAGATAAGGAGACAGGATGCATTCCTGACATTGAAAAAGCTTTACATCAGATTTTAAAGCTTCCTGAACTGTCCATTCTACTCACTGCTATCAAGTCAGAACCAATTCATAGTTGACTCTCCAGAGGGTTCTCAGAAGCTGTAAATCCCATGAAAGGAAACTGCCCATTTTTCTCCCTTAGACCAGCTGATGGATTCAAATTGCTCGCATCTGGGTTGGCAGCACAACTCTTAACCCACTAGAGCTCCCCACTTGGTCTACTGTTTCTAGGTGCCATCACATTGAATCCTGCCCTATTCTATGCCATCCTCATCATCTCTGATACATTAAAACCCGTTGCTGAAGTCAGTGTCAATCATCTTGTTGGTGATCTTCCTCTCCTTTGCTGACCTTTGCAAGTACGATGTCCCCTTCCAAGGAATTGTCTCACCTAGCTACATGTATCAAAGACAAAGCTTCACCACTTTGTTTCCAAGGAGCACTCTGGTGGCACTTTTTCTGCCTGCCTGCTTTTTTAGCAGTCCATGGCATCAATAATTCTTATGTCTATAGTGCTATAAAATTAATTCACTGGATTTTCCTTAAAGAGTTTAGGGCCCTAAAAGAAGTAAATTATCAATCATAAATGCCAAAGACCTTCAAATACATTTGCAGTGGTTGTTGTGTGCCATAGAGGTGACTGTCAAGTCAAGAAGACTGAGAAAAGCTACCCCAGAGGGTTTCCTGGACTGTGCCTGTCACGGGGCATCAATACCTCTTTTCTTCCATGGAGCTGATGGTAGGTTTGAACCATCAACCAGTTAGCAGTTGAACTCTTAACCACTGCACCACTAGGGCTTCTTCTCAGATACACTGTTGTTGTTAGGTACCATGGAGTCAGAACAGATTCATAGCTGACCCTCCAGCAGGTTTTTAGAGGCTGTATATCACATAGCAAGAGACTGCCCATCATTCTCCCATCGATCAGCTGGCAGATTTGAACTACATTCCTTTGAATTGGCAGCACAACTCCCTACTACTAAGCCACCCACTCAAAATTACTATATTTGCTCATAGTGACAGAAAGGCAAAAAAAAAAACCAAAAACAAACAATCTTTCAAAAACATTTCCCAACTACAGGGCAACGCTGCCCTCTGGGGCATGCCTGTGAAACAGTGAGATGGAACTAAGGATGCTGAATAACTAATAATGATGGTAAAAAGATTTACATACAGGTTTATTTAGATCAGAAATGCTTCCAACAGTCTTCAGTAGCTTTCAAAAGCAATGTTTCCAGAAAAGGAATAAATCTTTGCTTATTATTAGAGATACTGTAAAATGTGTTTAAATCTGTACAAGAATTCCATACAAAAAGTTAAAGGAGGCCTAAAGGGAGGAGGGGAAAAGCCTAAATTGTGGTAGTTAATTAGGAATCTAATTCAACTCATGTGCCACTGAGTCAGCGCCAGGTATAGAGATCCTGTGTACAAGCCTGTTCAGTCCAGTGCCATCCTCACCATCTCCACTGCACCTGTCCATGCCCACTGTCAGTTCCACATGAGTCTTCCTCCTTTTTTGTTGACCCTTTAATTAACCAAGCATGATGTTCTTCTGCACAGAGTGGCCCTTCCAGATGGCATGCCCAGTGCACTTAAGAAATCACACAGAAGATACAAAACTACAACCCTAAGTGGCATAACCACTATCTACTTACCTATTATTACTAGAGCCCAGCAGGATCCCTGCTGCCCTATTATTTAATCAGAGTCACAGGCAACTTGATGGCACATAACAACAACAACAACAACAGAGCTTAGTGGCAGCCTGTCAATTAACTACTTTTAAAAAATTTCAGTAGCCAGTAATACTAATCGATACAGGTAATATTCTTCTGAAAATTAGGGGTGTCGATGTTAAAGATACAGTTTTGGCGTGGGTTTTTTTAAAAAAAACATCTACACATCTTTTAAAGAAACTATTTCTCTTCCTCCACTTTTGTATTTTCTAGAAAACAAACAAACCTATCTGGTTTATTTCCTACCACTAAATCATTACTTAGGAAGTTCTAATGGGGTAGTCTATAAGGAGTTAACGCAAACCCAAAGCAGCCCCTCAGTCAGTGAATCCACTAGTGCTCTGCAGGAGAAAAATGGGCAGTCTTCTGCAATTTGTAACTCTGAATGAATTCAAGAGTAGTTTGTTTTCCCCAATCCTAGAAAATCAGAAGCAAATATATTTTTGTATTAAGTTATCAAAGAATTTAAAAAAAAAAAACCTCACTGTTGTGAAATCAGAATGACTTATAGCTGACCCTCTAGCAGGTTTTCAGCAAGCAGTAAATTGCACAGGTGGAGACTGCTCATATTTCTCCTGCAGAGTCATTGGTGGATTCAAACCACCAGAGAGAGGCTACCTCTGGTTTTGAAGCAAAACTCCCTAAAGACCAGGCCACCAAGCTCTTTTTTCTAAGATCTCTCACTCACTCACTGCCTTGAGTTGGAACCAACTTACAGCATGTTTTCAGCAGCTGTGAAATTACACAGGAGACTATCTTCTGCCCTCGGAGAAGCTAGTGGATTCAAAGCACCTGCGTTTGGGGTTGGCAATACTACTCTTTACCCACTAGGACACCAAAACTCCCTTTTCTAAGATCTGTATTTACCAATTCCACTACGCAGGGCTTAGTCTACTGTAGTTGTTACGTGCCATCGAGTTGGAACCAACTCCTAACTGACCCTCCAGTGGGTTTTCAGAGGCTGTAAATTGCACAGGGGACTGCTCATCTTTCTCTCATGGAGCAGCTGATAGATTCGAACTGTGTGCCTCTAGTTTAGGAGTTCAACTCCTTACCACTAGAACATCAGAGCTGCCTAGTACACTCTATTTACCTATATAATTTGCAATTGCTAGCTAATTAATATTAATTAACTATGTAATTGTCAAACTTAAATATTACTAATTATATCACATTGATTTTCCTATTTCTAAGAAAAATGCTTCTATAATACACAATATTCAGCAGCCATGAACAAAAGCATAATTGGGATAGAGACAGGTGCCAGAAATTCTCAAAACAAGCTGACAAAAAAAATTCATCAAATTTGCAAATTAACAACACACAAAAATAGACATAAGGCAAATAATTGGCTATCTGGCTCTTTCAGAGGAAGGAAAAAAAAGTCTCTAGAACCATTATGAAAACTCTTCTCATTTACAACAATAGGTCAATCATTTTTTTTTATGATTTTCTGAGAGAGCAGGGACAAAACTGTTATTTTAAATTGTTGCATTTACTCTGTTCAAAAAATAAATGAGTTAGTCAAAACACAGCCACTTATTCAAGAAAAATATCATTATAACAGTAAAAACAATTCATAGCACACACATCCTAAATCATTCATAGGGTTTTCAAATTTCCATGTTTCTTCAGTATTTTCAGATAGACTATGAGATAGAATCTTATTCTCTACTGAACAACAAAAATTCAATTCTACTGTTTAAATTCACACTCAATTTCTCCAAAACTTTATTTCGAAGATTATCACAGGCTTAGCTAAATCAAGTTTGGAATTTCATAGCATACAGTCAGATAACAGGCAGGCAATTAGTCCTCCCTGACTTGGAAACTGAAATCCAATGCCTTGCGATGTTTAATGTTAAACGTAACTATCAAACGTCTTTAAGCTTTCTTCAATTCCTCTCAAAGTAATCTTTACAGGGGGGAAAAAAATCAATAAGCCATTCAAACACTAGCATATTGCTCTTCCTTGAATCTTTAACAAAATGTCAAACAAATTCAGATTGATGGACAATTAGACTCCTAAGAGCCACCTTAATGAAAAAGGCATGTCCCTCTCTGCCAAATAGAGAAAGAAAATTTTCTCAATTATAACAAATACTATGATTAAAACTAAGTATCATGGCATTTTGGCCTTGGGAATTTAGATATCCAGCACACAGCAAATAAATCTAGCAAACAAATACTACTGTAGGGCTGCCTCATCAATCTTGCTTTTGTGGAGGGATAATGATGGAGTGAGGTGAAGTATGAAAAGAATAAAATTAATTATCCACTTCATTCAAATGATGAGTAGTGAAATTCAACATATAACCATCTTTGGGTTCCGTGTTAAACCTCTTGCCTTTTAAGTGAGAATCCTGGGTTCTGTTAGTGACCAATGCTGCTCACGTACAAGCACTACACATCTGTCAGCAGAGGCCTGTGGGTGGCTACGATGCAAAGGAGTCCTCAGCAGAACTTTCAGACTAAGACTAAGGAAAAAGACCTGGAGATTTCCTTGCAAAAAATAATAATAATCATCAACCAACAAAAACTCAACGGATCCCAGCACTGGGATTCCTCTGTTCCTGAAGTTGTCATGAATCAGGGGCCCAAGTGGACAGCAGCTAATCACAACAACCCACTTACGCCACTGTCTCACTTTTAAACTTTTACTTCATGCTTCCAGGGATCTAAACCTAGGACTGCACTGTATATGCATGAAGGCACCTGCCTCACTGCCTTTTTTAAAACTCTCTGCTTCAATGAATAACTGAGCTTGGGTGAATCTGCAGGTTGGAAGGTGGCTGGATCATCTAGCCCGAGGGTTGTCAATCATTTTGTGGTACTCACAACCTCCATGGACAACAATCCTGCAAACCAAGCATCTCCACCAGTCTGCAGTGTTCTCCAGTGAGCGTCCTCCCCTTTCATCCCAGAGGAGGAGGCTGCCCTTCCACCTCTGAGGTTGAGGCTGCCCATTCTGTGCTCAAATACCAGCAATGATATGGTGACATGGGGGAAAATACCCCTCAACAAACCAGCTCCTACAACTACCTCCTGGAATCATTTATTCCGTTTCTGGTCACCACTAACTGCCCTCAATGCCTTTAGCTGCCCCTATGGCTTCTACCCATTGGTTTTGTTCAAGACATACAACTGTGTCTTTACTTATTTTTACAAGAGACTTTCACATGGTGGACAGAACTGACAGCTGAGTCCTCCTAAAACAGGTCCTGAATTATCACCCCATTCTACTCTCATCTCTGGAACACATTTATATTTATATGTATTCCCAAACAGAACACAAAAGACTAAATGAAACCCTGAAATAATTATGATTTCTACTTTCCACAGTCTACTTCTGTGAGTTGGCACAATATTTCAATGGCAAGTTTGCCCAACTGATTAGAGTTTGATTTTGAGATCTTGGTAATGGGGTTTAATGGCACAGAGGAAACATCCTTCTCTGATACATTTCCTTAAATTTAAAGATCATTTAATGAAAGTTCAGGATTTTTCAGAAGGAAAAATTAAGGGAAGAAAGCATGAATGGAATTAACATGCCACAACACAAATGGAAAAGACCTAAAGACACATTCCCATGTGAAATCCAATTCTCTCTCTTCAATATCCTGACAGAAATGTGTGGGACACTCTAAAAGACAACCTACTCTAGAATGATACATATCCATCAAGTGCTCAGAGCCTGTCCCTGCTTCCCTGACCTGGCACCAAGGGGAAGCATTCTGCTCATGGCTGCTGGTTGAATATGTCTGGGGGTAGTTCTGCCATCCATATAGTTAAAAATCTAGACTCATCTCTCAGTATTTCTCTTTGTTGTTGTTGTTGTTCTCAAAACCATTTATTTCTCCTGACAGGGAAGTGGGCTGGCTTGGGACCTGAAGGGCAGGGCCATTACAGACCAAAGCTGGCAAGAGTGGCCCTCAGGCAAAAGTGGAGTTGTTCCAGCCCACGTTGGCTGCGTTCATGTCATAGTAGTTGATGTAGGCCCTGTTGGGGCGGATGTGCAGGTGCTGAGAAAGCAGACCACACAGTAGCTTGGCATAGGTCCGGTTCTGCACACCAGTGATCTTGCCAATGTTGTGCAGGCTGCAGAGAAGCACGGGTCACTTGAGCCACCAAAAGCCATGAGCTGGTCTGGGACTACGTGCACTGCAATGTACTGGGTCAGTTTGCCGGTGGCCTGCGCCAACTGCTGGATAAGCTCAGAGAGCAGCCCGTTGGTCACGGACGCGCAAGACACGTTAGTGTTGACCACAAACACTGGCATGATGGTAGAGAGTGGTGAGCGTGGCATCTGCAAGCCTGACACTGAGGATACGTGGCTCATCTCTCAGTAAAAGGGTACCAAGGAGGTGGAAATAATTCTTAAAAGCATCCAACTCTGAAAATCTGATGTCTAAAAAAAATTAAAACTGTCACAAATAATTTTAAAAGCATTACATAAATAAGAGATAAAAAAGAGGTAAAAACCATTTCTAAACACAAGCCCTACCAATTTTAAACTCCAACTAAAAACCCTTAACAACACGGCATTGTTGTACTTCACTTCATATGCCAAGTAGGCATGCTTACTATCTTGGGTCACTATATTTTATTTGTAGCAAAGCTATTATGTCTGGTACATTTTGCTATGACACATAAAAGTCTTTGCTAAAACAAATTACATTTTTTTAAAAACTGGCCTGTTATACATCTGGCATAGACTAGCTATTCAGCTGCACAGTTTGAGGGCTTGCTATAGTCAAAGCAGTTACTTAACACAGAATCTCAACGTTGTTGTTATTAGGTGCTACTATGTCATTTTGACTCATGGTGACTGCAGGAGTAGAACTGTCCCCTACGTAAGTAATGTATAACTCACTAGGTTAGTATCTATATTCATAAAAAGCACAAAAGTACCCACAACCACAACCTAGAATAATTTATTCCATTTCCAAGCACCACCGTGTCTGTGCCATAAAGGCGCTCTATGCCTTTAACTGCCTCTATTGCTTCTACCCACAGGATTTGCTCAGAACACATCTGTGCCTTCCCTTGAGACCTTCACAAAGTGGACAGAACTAACAGTTAACTTAAATGTTCCTCCTAAGACAGGTCCTCAGTTATCTCCCCGTTCTGCTGACTCACATCTGGAACACAGTTCCATTCACCTGTACGCCAACATGGAATACAAAAGAATAAATAAAACCTTAACACAATTATTATTTCAACTTTTCACAGTCTACTTCTGTGAGCAGGCAAAAATATTTCAAAGGTAAGTTATATGTTTTTCTGTATACACATATATACACACGGCTTTAAAATCACTTGCTCCACACCTGAGTGCTGGGTAATAAATAAGAATGACTGAAGAATTGATGCCTTTGAGTTGTGGTGCAGAAAACAATGTATTCAAATTTTGTAAATAAAACAGAATAATAAAATATTTTTTAAAAAATAAAAAGAGAGGGGAGGGGAAAAAAGAATGGTACTGTACTGAATATCCTATGGACTACCAAAAGAACAAAGAGATATTGTTGTTTTTGTTATGTGCCGTTGAGTCGCTTGCGACTCATAGCGACCCTATGTACAACAGCCCTAAACTCCGCTCTGTCCTGTGCCAATCGCACTGTCTCTGACACTCCCGTCCCAATTATCCCAGTCACTGAATCAATCCACCTCATAGAGGGCCTTCCTCTCCTGCACTGTCCCTCCACCCTCCCAAGCATGATGTCCTTCTCCAAGGACCTGTCTCTCCTCACAACATGTCCAAAGTATGTTAGACGGAGCCTCAGAATCCTTGCCTCCAAGTGGCCACCCGGTTTAACCCTTTCCAGGACAAATCTGCTTGTTTTCCTAGCAGTCCATGGTATTCTCAATACTCTTCTCCAGCACCACAGCTCAAAGGCATCAATTCTCCTTCTATCCTCCCTGGTCATTGTCCAACTCTCTGATGCATAACAAATGATTGCAAAGACCATGGCCTGTATCAGACGCACCTTAGTCTCCAGAGAGACACCATTGTCTTCAGTACTTTGGAGAGGTCCCTAACAGCAGACTTTCCCATGGCAATGCGCCTTTTAATTTCCTGGCTGCTGGTGCCAAGACTGTTGACTGTGGAGCCAAGCAAACTAAAGCTGTGTACAATCTCAATCTCTTCACCATCCATCCTGATGCTGCCAATTGGTCCAGTGGTGAGAATCTTTGTCTTCTTGACATTGAGCCTCAATCCATATTGTAGGCTGCAGTCCTTGACACTCTGCAGCAGGCGCTTCAGGTCCTCTTCAGTTTCAGCAAGCATGGTTGTGTCATCCGCATAAACACAGATTGTTGATAAATCGTCCACCAATCTTGACCCCACATTTCTCCTCATAGAGCCCAGCCTCCCAGATAATCTGTTCTGCATATAGGTTGAAAAGGTATGGAGATAGGATGCATCCCTGGCGTACGCCCTTCCCTATTTTGAACCATGCAGTGTTCCCTTGCTCTGTTCTGACGACTGCCTCCTGGTCCAAGTATAAGTTTCGCATTAGAACGATCAAGTGTTCTGGGATTCCCATTCTTCTCAGAGTCAGCCATAGTTTGTTATGATCTACATAGTCAAATGCCTTTGCATAGTCAATGAAACACAGATAGACATTCCTCTGGTATTCCCTGCTTTCAGCCAAGATCCATCTAACATCAGCTACAATATCCCTAGTACCTTGACCCCTTCTAAACCCAGCCTGGACTTCTGGTAGTTCTCTGTTGATGTGCTGTTCCAGTCGTTTTTGGATAATCTTCAGTAAAATCTTGCTTGCATGTGAAATCAGTGAGATTGTTCTGTAGTTTCCACATTCTGTTGGGTCACCTTTCTTTGGGATAAGGAATTACCATCAGCTGATGTGTTTGGAATCACAGAAGCCATGGAAGCTTCATATATAAGTTATTAGATGGAGGGCTTGTCAAAGGGAGATAGATGTGAAGGGAGGGGGTAGAAGTGGATGGGTATCCTGGTGGATGGTGGAGCAGGGAAATAAGTGGGTAAAGACGTGTATGAGAAAGGCAGGGACAACACTGACACAAACAGATATATCTTGGAAAAAGTACAATCAGTGCTCCTCGGAGGCATAGATGGCTAAGCGTCATTTCTCATATTTTGGACATGTTGCTAGGAGAGGCTATTCCTTGGAAAGGAAAATCATGTTTGGAAAGGTAGAGGGTCAGTAAAGAGAGGAAGACTTCCAATGAGATAGACTGACACAGTGACTGCAGAAATGGACTACAGCAAAGTATGTCAGAAAGGATAAGGATGGTAGAAGATAGGGCAGGGTTCAGGTCTGTTGTTCATAGGGTCACTCCAAATCCTACGTGACTCAGTGAGACCCAACAACAATATCCAGATTTAGCAAACAGAAGTTTATGCTCTCAGAGTTTAGGAGGCTGGAAACACAAACGCGGGATTGCTGGCCCCCACGGAAGGCCTTCTCTCCATGCTTGGTTATGGAGGAAGGGCCTTGTTGCCTTCAACATGTGGAAGCCTGGTATTCCTCATAGATCCTCCTAAGTCTTAGCTTTTCAATGTTAAAAGTTGAAGAGCATCCTGGGTTGAAAGGACACACTCCACTCCTTACCTTATTTTGTGGACACTGAGATCCCCCTCCTAGACAGTAATCTGAAATCTCACCTATTGCTTCTGTGGAGCCAATGGGTAGGTTTAAACCACCAACCTTTCAGGTGGCAGCCAGGCAGTTATCCATTGTGACATCAGGCCTCCTAAGCTTGATGTCTGCTACTAAATTTCTATACTTTCAAGGACTACTTCTAAGCTAATCAATTAGTGTACAAGACCTCTGAACCACCAGCACTTGAGCTGCTGCTACTTACAGCTCCTGTTGTTGCTGCTTCTGTGTTGCTGTGTACTGTCAAGTCAGAGCCACCAACCCATAGCTGGCCCTCCAGTGGGTTTTCAGAGGCAGTTGATCGCACAGGAGGAAACTGCCTATCTTTCTCCCATGGCTCTACTGGTGAATTTGAACTGTGATCCTTTGGGGTGGCAGTGCAGGTCTTTTCTACTAGGCCACTAGACAACTCCTGTTAGAAGTATGGTTACTTACGAAACACAACAAAGTTACTCTGACAATATGATGTTTTGTTATGTGCTGTTGATAGGCGACTGACTCATAGCGACCCTATGAAAGAAAGTCCTGGACACCTGTATAACTTTCATCTTTTCTCCAGGCTCACAGGGTTTCCAGAGGCTTAAAATAAAAGGACTGATAGGCCCCCAACACACACACACACACACACACACACACACACACACACACACACCATCATCATCACCACTATCATCATCTCATGTCTCATAAGAACTCTGAAAAGAGAATTAACAGCCAAGATTCAAAACAGAAAAAAAACAGCATTTAAAGTTCAAGACAATATATGTAAACTTTATATAACTTTTCTTATTTACACTTCAGATCAAGAAAAGAACAAAGAATCCTTTTATAACATAATAAAGCAGCAGCACAGCAGCACAGATCAAAGCTGTTAAAATAAAGCAAGCAGCAAACAATTATCATATACTCGTTAGAAAATACCATGCTGGGACAAGATAAGGTCAAGATTGCAATTTGCTCTTATAAAGCAATAATCCAGGATAAACCCTGTGCCTACAAAGCAGGTCTTTAAGTAGAACCACGTAGAACACTTTCACACAGAACTTCTGAAAGAAGTGTCTGCTTACAGGCCATTACTGCAAAAGAGGGTGGAGGTGGGGACAGGAAGACTCAACCTGCTAATTAGTTGGAAGTGTATATCTTATTGAAATAATTCAACTAGGAAACAATGAATTAGAAAACTACCTACTCCAAACAGTGTGTTATTATAGTCATTACATTTGTAACTAAAGAGACCAGATACAGCTATGTTGTTGCTGTTAATGTATCTTCTAGTTGGAACCAACCTGTAGCTGATTCTCTAGTAGTTTTCAGAAGCAAATAACTGCACTAGAGGAAACTTCCCATTTTTCTCCTGCAGAGCAGATGGTGTATTTGAACTGTATGCCTTTGGGTTGGCAGCGCAACTCCTTAATACGACACCACCAGAGCTTCCTCATACAGCACTGAGATAAGGAGAAGCTTTTTTTACAAAGTATTCCAACTAGTGAATGATGAAGGAATGACAGAAATGCATCTAGGTGTAGACCATCAACAGACCACCATAAAACTGAACACAATCTGAAATAGGGAACCTCCTGATGGAACAACACAATTGTGGAACGTCTAGACAAAAGTTTTTTTAAAAATCAAACTTGAATCTAATCAAGCTTCCAGCTCTAGTAGAGAAGACAGCACTTTCTGCCGCTAAGTCCATTCCACCTCCTAGTGACCTTCTCCCAGATTTCCCCAGACAACAGGCTCTTCCTTGGGGGCAAGGATTGTGAAAAGCCATCTCACATGTTTGGGGCACATGGCGAGGTAGCACCAGTCATGCACCAAAACGTGGGGGTGCCAGAGCAGGAAGAGGAAGACCCTAGATGAGATGGATTGACACGATAACTGGGGTAGTGGGTGTAGAAGTGTCAGACAGTAAGACTAGCTCAAGATAGGGCAGGGTTCTGAGCTATTATACACAGGGTCATTTATGAGTAACAGTGGACTTGACAGAATATAACAGTTTACGGAAAAAGACTGTCTCATTTCTCTCCCACAGAGCAACTGGCCTTTTGGAACCAATGACCTTTCAGTTAGTACAACACATGATACACTTAGTAAAACTCGAAATTTGGGAAACTCTACAACAACCTGATTTTATCAAATAAATAAATTGTAAGAAGAAAAGGAAAAGGCACCAAGACTCTAAATACCTAAGATGAATTAAAAAATAGTTTTAAAACCTTATTCATCAGATCACTATATTTAGTAATGGAATTAACAAAAAAGTACATGACTGTGTGGTACAAGTAATTGCTTTTATATGTTCTTTTTAGCCAAAATCTAGGGAACTCTGGTGGCATGGTCCACAGAGTTGTGCTGTTAACCCAGGGGTAGAATCTTCCTGTCGGTTCGAATCTACCAGCAGCTCCATGGAAGAAAAATAGGCAATTTCCTCCCACGTGATTTACAGTCTCCAAAAGCCCAGTGGAGCATCAGCTAAGAGTCTGTCCCCACAGCAATAAGAGTGAGTCATGATCTTGTAACTCCACAAAATTACTCGCTGAGCCAAACTCTTGCAAGGGACTGTCATTTGTCATTTTACTATTGCAAATCAGGGTGTGAAAACACACCCAGCAGGACCGAGCCCCCCACCTCCCACCCTAACTAGGAGAATGATTGATTCTGCGGTTCTGCAGGGCTTCCATAACGGTAAACCTTTGAGTCTGAGGCAATAGGTAAGAGGGACCTCACTACCATCAAGAAGAGTCTGAATAGTATACAGGAGTATGTTTCTGAGTGGACGCCTAAGATCTATCTATTGAACTCTTCCTATCTGGAGCAAAGCAGGATAAAGGAAACGGAAAAACTCAAGGAAGCCAATTATTCCAAAGGACTCCTGGCCCACATGAACCACAGCTTCCTCTAGCCTGAGATCAGAAGACTTAGATGATACCTGGCTATCACTATTGACTTTTCTGAACAGGGACAAAACAGAAAGTCCTCAGAATGGGAGAACAATGTAGAACAAAACTAAAATTCATCAAAACGACCAGACTTACTGTACTGACAGAGGTGACCTGCAAATCAAAGAGCACACTGGCCTGTAAAATAAACAACAGCACTTGTGCTCCTCAGAATAACCAATTAATGTCCTGAACTGTCTCCTTCCAAAACACAGGGATGTAATGATATAGGACGTAATGACTTCAACAGTGAGCTTAATTAAGCATGACGGAAATCATGACTGTGGTCAGGATAGGGCAAGGTCCAGATGTGCTGTTCAGAGGGTCATAATATGAGGAGTGGTAGACTTCAGGACAAATGAACAGTAAGAACAATGATATCATGTGGGAGCTATGTAATGATCTGGTAAACCAAATACTTGTAAGAGGATTAAGGGTGGAATGCAACACTCCTTAATGTCATCAGGACCCTAATCAGATGCACAGGGAGTTTTCCCTCCAGTGAAGTCTGTAATGCTTTTATCTCATTAGAGATAAAAGAGGAGGAAAGGTAACTGACAAGAGGAAGCTTCAGCACCATTAAGAAAGGAATGCCAGGTGTGGAGTGTGTCGAAACTCCATGACATCAGGAAAGGTCAACTTATATGGAGGTCTCCAGGTAACATCAGGCCTGCAGATGCTGCAAAGAGACAAGGACCTTCCTGGACAATCAATCAACAGAGAGCAGGCTTTCCTCTAGAAGTGGCACCCTGAATATGGACTTCCAGCCTCCTACACTGTAAGAGAATACATTTCTGTTTGTTAAAGTCATCCACTTGTGTTATCTCTGTTGTAACAATGTTAAATATGTAAGACACAGGATCAAACGGGCAACATTTCCCCAAAAGCAAAGAGGAGAAGACCAAGAAGGGCAAGGAAATTAGAGAAGTGAAACTGGTGGGATGGAAACACAGAATGCACGGTATAAATGATGAGGGCAGTGGCACATTGCAGAAGAGCCTGGGAAAAGAAAGTGTATAAATAGAATGGAAATCTAAAGTGCTTTGTAAACTTCCCCCTAATACATGATAAAAGATTCAAGAAAGAACTAGGATCAGAATGACAATAGCAACTGAAAAAGATTTCAAATTTATGTTAATGAGAGAAAACTCAGAAGAGGATGATAAGAACAGCTGTAAAAATGGGAGAAATGCTATCAGTATTACTAAATCATAGAAACAAACTGGTAAAAGCTTTGCTAGGTATAGTCTCAATAACAAAATAATTAGCAGGGGGGAAAGTGTGGAATAAACAGTATTATCCATGACTAATATGCTCCCTTTGACATTATATGGGACTAAATTATCAACAATATTGACCAAGATAAAACAAGGCAGCAAGGGGGGAAGAGAAGCTAGATCAAGGGAAACATAACAAACAGAATAGAAAGGATGAAAATGCTGACATATTGTAAAGAAAAATGTACCAATAGTTTGGAATAATCTGTATAAAAATTTTTTTAAAGGAAATCTAATTTGTCATGTAAAATTTCACCTGAAAAACAATATTATTTTAATAAACTATAAATTAAAAATGTCTGGAGTGGAGTCACTCATTGGATCCTGTGGTCCCTATGCTGAGAACCTCCTAGACCCAAAAGGGAGAGCCATCACACTGAAGACAGGGAGAATGCAATAAAACATTTAACAATGAAGTCACCTGACATCTAACATCTGCTTCAAAATAATATGGACTGGCATGATAACCAAATGTAATGTTTGATCCTTAACTAGATATTGGAAGGAGGAAACAAAAATAAAATATGAAGGAGAATATTAGAAAACTGGCAAAATGTGAGTATGAGCTAGATATCAGATAACAGCATTATGTCAATGCTACATTCCCCAAGTATTGTTACATAGGAGAATGTCTAACTTATACAGACAAAATCTGAAGTATTATGGACGAAGTATCATCATAGAATAATGAATTCTCATTGACTTTGGAACATTTGGAAACATCTGGAACATTTCCAAAATACATACTCTCCCCACCCCCCAGGAAATACGTTGCTGTTGTTGGTACCATCAAGTCGGAACAAACCCTGACTTTCTGGTGGGTTTTCAGAGGCAGTTAATCAAACAAAGGATTCTACCCATCCTTGTTCCACAGAGCAACTGGTAGATTCAAGCCACATGCCTTCAGGACTGCTGCATAGCCTCTTAACACTAGGCTACCAGTGGCTTCCCCCCGACCCCAGGAAATGTATGTGTGTACCTACAAATATATTTCAAAGACATATTCACACAAAAGAAAGAGAGAGACTATCCAATAATATAATTGGGTAAATAAATTACTGTAAACACTTACAATGAAAAAATAATACTGGACTAGAAATGAGTGTATATTCATTTTACTGTCTTTCCTGCTTTTGTCTATGTTTGGTCACTCTTCATTAACAAAAAGTTTAAACATACACATTAAAAAAAAATCCCAAGATTACAATCGTCTACACAAAATACAAAAAGGAAGGAGGGTCTTCTATATTATATAAACTGTTGTTATTGTTATGCACCACTGAGTTAGAACTGAGTCATAGCTGACCCTCCAAAGGGTTTTCAGAGTCAGTACACTGCATGGGAGGAAAATTAATGACATTTTTCTACTTGAAACAATGAAGAAAAGATGACAATCTCTATATAAATTAGGACATATAAATATTTTTTTAAATATTTTTTATTGGGAAAAACATATTGGGGGTACAAGGAGGTGAGGGTTGGGGGCAGAAGGGTGAGGATGG
>NW_006399863.1:9005102-9008555 GCF_000299155.1 Elephantulus edwardii | reverse complement strand
CCCTGATGGCTCTGGGCGCTGACTCTCACCAGTGGCTATGGATGAAGTCACAGGCGATTTTCAGCCAGCACCGGGACATATAAATATTAAGAGAGCTCTGGTGGCTTAGTGGTAAGAAACTGTGTTGCAATCCCAAAGGCATGCAGTTTGAATCCACCTGCCACTCCAATGAAGGATGGGCAATCTCCTACCATGTGATTAACTGCCTCTGAAAACCCACTGGGGTCTGTTTCAACTCGACAGCAACAAATGCACACTCTAATTTACACAAAGTGCTCAGCGTTCCTGGGTGATGCAAATAGCTAAGGTGCTCAGCTAACTGAAAGGTTGGGAGTTCAGACTCACTTAGAGGCACCTCAAATAAAAATCTGGTGGTCTTTTCAAAAAGATCAGCCACAAGAAAGCCATGGAGCACAATTCTACTCCAACATATGTGAGGTCACCAACAGTCAGCATTGACTCAATGATAACTGATTTCTAAAGAGCTCACTTAACACCTGGTAAAATGAACAACACTGACGAGGCCAAATCCAGAAGCCAGTCTTGAGAGACCTAAAATCACAGTTCAAGAATTCATCAACTAGTCAGTATCAAGCTGCTGAACCTGGAGTGGGAATTTTCAACACTAGCTCCTCTCTTCTAACAAAGGAGGGTGATATGAAGTGATCATTATGCTCCAGAGCAATGAGAAAAATGCAAAGATTCAAGCTAAATTTATCCAAGGTTGTTATTTATACATAGCTTCCCAGTGGGTGTTTTTCATTTTGTTTTAAAATCTCAGCCCAAAATACTTAAAGAGAAAATGATGGTATTTAAAAACTACTATTCCAGAAACAAAGCTATTCTTTTCGTGTTTCAATTTTAAAAAGTAAAAGCTTGTTCAGGTTCCAGAATTGATAGAATCAAAACATAGTTTTCACATGGACAAGAATTTAAAATTATAACAACACCAACAGGACATACAATAATACTTGCATGTGATAAAGGTATTATAAATTTAAAAGGGTATTATTTTAGAGATAAATAACTACATGTTTACAAAGCGATATGATTCCCAACATTTACTAGAAAATGATGCAGTGAGAGAAGCAAATTGTGCACATGTGTTAGAGATGAAGGTCCAGCTGACCCAAGTCTATCATATGTTAACTGTGGAACTGAATAATGGGAGAGTTTCCCATCTGAATATTGTCATAATAAAACGTAAACCACAAAATAAAACTATACTGATAAAGCGGCCTTCTCAGGAGTTTCCTCACAGAGAAAGCACTATTATAAATGTTTTAAACACAGAAATAAAAAAGGTGCATGTGAACTGACATAATGATATTCACGGATGTTATCACCCTGCAGAAGAAAATTGCTGCATTTCATTAGCAGGAAAGGTCATTCTCATGACTAATTTCCAAAATTAATATATTTAATATTTTAGAGTTCTTCTCTGAAAATCAGTGATCCTCAACAAGTAGGTACTGATTATAAGGTCATCACTGTTACTGGGAAATGTCCAATTCCTGGCAATTCTTTTTTTTTCAATAGTCCATTATTTCAACAGTGAATGTTGAAGCTAGAGCAATACTAGAGGGAAAGACAATCACTGAAACATTTTTTTTTAAATTAAGTTCTAGGTGAAATGTGGAATCAACTACACGGAAAAAGTAGCAGATTACCAATTATTAGATCACATGTAATGACTGAGACAAATTCCCAGTTCCCCCCATTTTAGGGTCTCATCGCATGGGGTACTTACCCCTGGGCAGCACACAGGAGCATGCCCTTAGGGCTGTCTGTCATGTCACACTTCTTTTTATGGCTGGCTGTCTCTAAACCACCCAGACTGGAAGCGCTGTGAGGATAAGCAAGGACCCTGTGGGGTGCTGCTCAGGCTTGTACTCCCAACCGCCTTATATGGAAGTGAGCAGAAGAAGGAAGGCACACTCCCTCTCCCACACGTTTATCCAGTGACTACAGAACACTTTTTTCCCAATGAATAGCATTTTGTTTCATTTTAAGTGGTCACTCTAAGAACAACAAAGTTTTTAAAATTATACTGCTTCTTTTTAGCACATCCTATATAGCAAAAATAGTCAAGTACTTGGCCACCAGGTGAAAAGCTGGTGGTTTGAATCCACCTGAATGTGCCTCAGAGAACAGACGTAGAGGAGGTACAGGTATAGTCTGACATGTGCACAGTCACCAGAAGTCACAACTTACTCTACAGCAACTAGTCTGGGTTTTGCTCTTGGTACTTCTTGGACAAGAAAACTTCTAATTTCTCCCCTATGTAGGGCACAGGAAAAATAAAAAGGGGCAAGAAAGAATATCAGGTTGTCTTCCATATTCACAACAGTATTAGAAATTTATCCTAAGTGATACATTAAACACACACAAAAAAGGTTGACATTTGCTCCAAGCATGACAGGAACATAAAAATGGACCAAGAAGTCAGTAAGTGGAGGCTCCCACTGACCAAATCTGGGACAATGTCAGGATCAATAGAAATAATGAAAGTAATGGATTATCATTTATGGAATGAAAATGGAAACCATTTCTATAAATGAGCAAGTCAATAAATTAAAAGACTTATGATTAATGAGACAGTTATACTGTTTCAATATAGTTATCCATAAACTACTAATTACAAAATGAAAAAAGCATAACAGTGGAGAACTTGATGCAAATATTCTCTTAAGTAGTTCATGATCAGAAAAATGACAGATCAAAATTAAATGCCACTTGAGTGGATACAATAAGAGGGGTGCAGCATCATTTCTGTGTGATTCCTGCCAAAGATGTATAATTTACATTTAATCACAAGAAAACTTCAGACAAATCTAAACTGAAGTATGGTCTCCAAAACTGGTTTGTAACCTCTATGTTGAGACCATGAAGATTAAAAGAATGGCTAATGAAGACAATTAAATGCAATCTATGATTCTGAACTGGATCCTTTTGCTATTACCAAACAACACAGGGTAAAACTTTATTGGGACCCATGATAAAATTTGAATGGAGCCTAAAGAATATCTGATGACAATACTGTATCAGTATTCACTTCCTGGATTTGATGATTGTGTTGTATTTAAAGGGAGACCTCCTTTGTCACCATCTTGAACATAAGTTGTTTCATGAAATCCTTCTGTGTCAGTCAGTTGTTTTTAGTACAATAACTCTCTGTACTCCTTCCATTTTCTTTTGATGCTTCCTGTATCATTCAATATGCTGCCCATAGCATCCTTAAATATTGAAACTCAAGGCCTGAATTTGTTTCTCAGTTCCTTCAGCTTAAGAGATCCTGAGTAAGTTCTACTCTTGATTTTCTGACTCTAGATCTTGACATATTTCTTTTTTTTTTTTTTTGGTTAAGATTGAATTTTAATTGCATAAATAATCAACATCAACATTTAAGCAGCAGTCAAGAAATAAAATAGCATCATTGTTGTTGTTATGTGC
>NW_006399863.1:8983409-9003277 GCF_000299155.1 Elephantulus edwardii | reverse complement strand
TTGATCTATGTGTCTGTCATTGTACCAGTACCATGCTGTCTTTACCACTACGGCAGTGTAGTAGGATTTGAAATCAGGGAGTGAGATACCTCCTAATAGTATATTCTGTATTCAATTATTTTGACATTTTTAAAAAGCAATTAATAAACGTGATCTCTCCAAACTAAGAATGTAGACAGATACAACTTATATACATAGTATTCTTTTCAACAAATGTTTCAACAAAATATTGAAGTACTAAACAAGAAAATACTAAATTATTTACTTGGCCACAATAACTTATCAGGGAGAACTGGTGAACAAGATAAAGAACTGACTGATGGGGCCGAGGAACAAAGTACCAAGGACAGGGAGACAGTGGGAATCTCGGCAGAGGAAAATGAGGAGCTTGGATTTGGCAGGTTGAGAATGCTGAGACTGAAAAGCCCAGGGGAGGACTCTTGTGGGCACTTGGGGCTCAGAGGTTCCATAACTTCTATGTCTCCCTTACCATCCTGTGCCCTTTCTCCTCAGAAAGGCTCCCCTATTCCTCTCCCCACTCCATGAAAAAGGGGAAAAAAAGAGAGAAGAAAAAAAAGAAAATACTAAATGACTCTTCCAGTTTTTTTCCCCTATACTCTTAACAATAAATTGCCCATCTGAGAAATAATGCTGAGTAGAAGAAAAAAAAAAAGCTTTACAATGTATCAGTGTGGCTTTCAAACTCTAGAGCTTTACAATGTATCAGTCTCGATGACTGCAAATTTCATGATTTTGGGAATACTTTTTTGCTTTCCAAAACTTCCACAGGCTAATCTAGAGAATGAAGAAATCACTTTTGTTACAGTAGATCAGAAGAAGAAATAAAATGGTAAATACACAATGTCTTCCAGATAGTACATATCCAAACCTAGTTCTCATCTCCTTTGAAATCAGCTTGTATTAAGCCAGTAAATTTACTTAGTAAGTCATTGTTTCCTAATATCAAGCAATTTATCAAGTTGAACAGATACTAAAGATCATTCAGTCCAACAAGTATACTTTACAAATCTGGAAGCTGGTGTCACCGAGATAAAGTCATTGTTGCTGTGTACCATGGAGTCTGAACTGACCCACAGCTGATCCTCTGGCGAGTTTTCAGAGGTGGTTAATCCCATGGGAGCAGACTACCTATCTTTATCCCACTGAGCAGCTGATGGACTTGAATCTCATGCCTTTGGGATTGCAGTGCAGCTTCTTATCACTAGTCCACAAGAGCTCACGAAGCTTTAGCAAGCCACCCAACTCAGCCCAACCTGACCCTGGCCTGCACAAGGCCAAGGCTAATAATATGTTGTTCCTAAGAAGCTATCACTGGTTTGTGCTCCAAGCACAAGAACATGTTCTCATTGCATCATCATAATCAAAACTTTACAATGAGAAAACCAAGGTTCAGGCAAGATTACACACATAGATATTATACTCAATGCTTCTGAATCAGAACCAACTCACAGCTGGCCCTCAAGCAGATTTTCAGAGGTTGTAAATACCACAAGAAGAGATTATCCATCCTTCTCCCTCGGAGCATCTGATGGATTCAAACTGCCTACCTGTGGGTCAGCAGGGCAACAAAATAAACAATGCCTAACCCACTAAGCCACCAAAACCTCTAGAGGTTGCAAACCAGAATTAGAATTCAGGTCTACCCTCATAGTTTATCAACTTCCCACTAACTGTTTCTCGCTATATGTTATGTCCAAATATGAGTTAAACTATTTTTCTGTAAAGTATGTAGTCAAGTTTTTCAATCCCCACATCTTTTGTGCTCATCAGAATCCTTAACAATTTATAACAATCTTATCCACTCCTCTGTCCAGATTTGTTATTAAAACTCAACAATAATCAGTCTTAAATAAGATAAATTTCCTAAAATATCCTCTACCTTCTGTAGCTTCTCTGATTCCTACTGTTCAGAGCAAGGTTCTACACCTGGAGTCTCAGGATACATGAAGAGAGTACAGGGTCCCACGAATCTGGATGAGAGCAACTTTTTCATGATAACATTGACCGACTTTACATTGAAATTTTTCTTCAATTGAAGAGACTGAATTGAAGATTTTCTTCAAATATGAGTGTAGGTAACAAGTGACAGTAACCTTGGAGTAACTAACATGTCATTATTAGAAGCACAGATATAGCCACATCACGTTACAGATGTTGTAAATATACTTCCTTTCTACAGATGTTGTAAATATACTTCCTTTCTAATCCTCTGTATGCTATTTTAAACACTTGAAACCATTACTCTAAGAATGGAACCACAGGTTTCATGGATCCCAAACCACTTAAAAACCTTTGGTTTGGAACAACCCAAATTATCAATCTGCTGAGAATTTGGAGGAATACAGGGTTTGGTACTGGATTACATAATCCCTTCCAAAAATCAATTATCCCTAACTGAGTAAATTTGGCTTTTAAATGCCTGTCACTTATTCCCTCAACATACATTTACTTGGCTATGTAGCAGCTACATAGATAAAACATTTTCTTTTCCATTTGCCCTAAACAAGTAAAGATAGTGACAAGAAGGAGCAACTACAAAGAAATTATACAATGTCTTAAGCACTAAAGGAGATGAACATAAGAAACCCTTGAGGACTTGAACAATGGGAAGGTTTTCTCATTCTCATCAAACAAGCAGAGTTCCTTTGGGTAAAGGAAGAAGAAACAGAAAGCTATTCTAACTCTCAATTGTTCCTAGAGTGCGGAGTGCAGGGGTACCAGAAGCCTTGAATCAAAGAGCAAACTATTTTGGGGAAATTAGAAGAAATGTCAAAAAGAAAATTACATGCCAAAAAAAACCCCACAAAACTTCTTAATCTTCTTTACACAATGTACATAGACAACAGACGTAAGGACATAGTACAGAGCCCAGACTGAAAGCAAAAGGCATTAATTTAATTTGTACAATCAAAATAGTGTGTGTGCCTGTGATGGCATTTTATTTATAGCACATTATTTGTTCTACAGTTGTCAAAAGTGGCTAATGAGCATCTCGCTATATATAGAACTTAACTTATAAAACAAGATGTTTAAATAAGGTAATTTCCTCAACGCTCCCCCACTGAATTTTAATTCCACAGTATTTATTATAACACACTAACAAAATTATATAATTATATCAGATAAAAGATAAAACCACTCCAGGAAAAGACCAGTAACTTTATAAACATCTATTCTGTATTCTTAACTTTGGAACTGCCTCCTAGTATTTACCAACACAATGAGAGACCAGCACGTCTCAATGCCTCCTGCCTTACCTTCTACACTCACCTCCACCTACCACCACCACCGAGCAAGCTTCTTTGTTCCTGAAACTATCCTAGGAACAAGGCAGCATGACACATGGTTCAGTTTTGCCCTGAAGGTTGTTACAGTTCCGAGTTAGTGCCTCTAGGGGAATTTCTGAAATGCAAGGCATTAAAAAATTGGCTGCACAAAGAAGGGAGAGATAAACATGGGCTAAAATAGCTACAAACAGCTTCACCAAAACTGACACATGAAACTTCATTTTGAAGAATGAACAGAACCTTGAAAAGGTAGAGGGAAGAGGAGAAAAACTCCCTGGCAAGGCAAACTGCACGTAAAAAGCATAAGTCTGCCATCAACTGTGTGTGTGTGTGTAATGGAACTGGGGGAAATGCAGATGGACACTTGCATATAATGTAGCATCATGTCAAAGCCAACAAAGCCACACAGAAGAGTGTAACAATTACACAATCCACAAAAGGCACCAAAAGAGGAAACACGGAGATCGTTACATTAAGATTTATCTTTCAACTCATCTATGCAGTTAAGGGAGAGGTAGTCAGGGTGACATACAGATCCAGGAAGATGCTGGGCCAGCCAGGTATGATGTGCTAAGGGCTTGGCCCAGAGTAGCAGCCATCAGAATGCGAAGAGTGAGCCTGAGAGACATTTCAAATCCAGCAATGACAGAAAAATCAAGTGACTCTAAATATTGGCACATCAAAGGCAAATAAATGGGTGCATCTCTGACAGTACAGGAGTATATGACAAAAAACTCTGGTCTGAGCGTGGAGGGAAGAATCACAGACTGGTTCATCCCTCTGACCACACTGAACTATATTACAGCAGGTCAACCAGGTGGAGGTGTCCTGAGGCAGTTATGAAACCAGTGCTGTCAGATGACAGGGGTTATGACTATAAGCTCAGCTGTGGATCTGAGTCAGCAGGCACAATACAGTTAGCTAGAAACAGAAAAAGGAAAAATTAACAGAGAAAATTAACAAAAGCTTTGTTGTTGTTTGGGTACCTTCAAGTTGGAATCAAGTCTCAGCTGACCTTCCAGCAGGATTTCAGAGACAATAAATAGCATGGGAGGAGACTGTCCATCCTCCTCCCATAGAGCTGCTGGTGGATTCAAACCATGTGCCTCTAGGATAGCAGTGTAGCTCCTTACCACTAAGCCACCAGAGCTAAAAAAAAAAAAAAAAGGAACAGAAACTAATACTTTCTAAGCATCTGAGCACAAGCCACTATGTGAGTCACTCTGTACATACCAAATAGAAAGGGAGAGGTGGGAGACTAAAAAAGCATTCTCTCACAAGAGCAGTGTGCCCTCAAAGTCAACTACGTAATGAAGTTCAAAGGAGAATGAAGACTGAGTAAAGGGCACTGACAACCTCTGGGTGAGATTTTCTGCTGTGTGCTGGAAGCAGAAGCTGTAATATGGGTGACTCCGAGGAGAATGGGTAGATACACAGTAAATTTAATTGGGAGCTCTGGTGGCCTAGTGGCAAGAAGCTGCACTGTAATCTCAGAGGTATGCAGTTTGAGTCCACCAGATGCTCTGCTAGAGAAGGAGGGGCAATTTCCTTCTGTCCCAGTCAGATCCGATTTGACAGTACACACACAAAATAATGACATTTTATTTTTTTTAAATTTATTTATTTTATGTGTGTACCGTCAAATTGGATCTGACTGGTACAGGAGGCGATTGTTCCTCCCTCTTCAGCAGAGCATCTGGTGGATTTGAACCACGCACCTCTGGGATTGCAGTACAGTTTCCTGCCACTAGGCCACCAGAGCTCGCCAATAATGACATTTAAAAAATTTTTTTTTAAAAAAAAAGTAAATTTAATCACTGAGAAGCATGTTATCGAGATACCTGGACAGCAAATGAACAAGACTCTACCTCAGGAACGCAATCTCACGCAGTTCTCACAATCCTGTTTTACTAACTAGAAAACACTCTGACCAATAAATGTAAACGTTAAAACTTAGAGCCCACACATTATACTATTTAAGGTACTAGAATAAAAGGAAATGAATGACCCTCTTTAGATGTTTGCAGTTTCTTTAGACCATGACCAACTAATGAAATTTACTTATAATTATCATATACTAATTAAAGTACATTCCACCTGCTCTACAGAGAATGTATTTTGAAAATACTACACTGTCAGTAGAAGAACTGATGCCTTTAAATTGTGGTGTTGGGGAAGAATCTTGAATATACCATGGACCTCCAAGAACACAAAAATGTCTGTCTTGGAGAGGTGAGACCAAGTTTCTCCTTGGAAGCTGGGATTTTGAAGCTCCATCTCACATACTTTGGGCACATGGCCAGGAGAGACTGGTCCTTAGAGAAGAATATCATGCTCAAAAGGGTGGAGGGACAGTGCAGGAGAGAAAGACCCCATATGAGATGAATTGATAACAGTAACTGGGGTAATGGAGGTAGGTGTGTCAGAGTCAGTGAGACTGGCTCAGGACAGCACCGGCTTCAGAGCTGTTGTACACAGGATCACTATGAGTCACAGGTGACTTGACAGCACATAACAACAACAGAGAATGATATAAAAACAATAAAGAAAACTTTTGCTATAAATATAACTGATAGTCCATACTTAGTATTTCCAGATCCTAAATAACATTTTGGGGTCTTGGGGTATTTTTTTAAATTCGTATACTAAACAATGTTTTTTAAATTAATTATCCAAAATCTCATTCACAATGATCGAGGGTCATGCTGTATGAATGGTAGCACAGCAGCATTACAAGTGCTTGGCTGCTAACCAAAAGGTTGGCAGTCTGAACTCACCAGCCGCTCTAAGGGAGAAAAGGACTCGGAATGTGCTCCTATGAACATTTCCGCCTGGGAAACCCTGAGGGGCAGCTCCACAGACAATGCCACCAGAGTTCCCTTAAGAACTAACGCACACCATGAAATAGCAGAAGAAATTCGAAGATGAAAATTGGGTAACTTCTAAGAATACTTATTTTAAACCATGTCAATTTTCTTCACATTCTAGGAAATTATTATAACTAAGTGGATGATAACTATATTTCTCTTTTTTCCTTTTGATAAAAGGATCTCATAATTTTGTTACAATTAGATAGTAATCAGTTAATTAGTAGCTATAATTACTTCCAGAAGGAACATGGCTTATTACAGAGTATCATTTTCTTTGAAAAACTGTCCTGCTTTGGGGGTGGATGAGACCTGACCCTTGAGTGCTCACTGTACCAAACACAACGTGACATTATGCCATCACCCTGTGAAGTGTCCCCTGTTTTAAGTCAAGAAGTGGAGGCTTAAACAAGTTATTTACCTTGCCAAAGTTCATGCAACCAGTAAAACCCAACATCAAACACAATGCAACAGAATCACTTCAGATTCACAGCAGTCCTCCATCATGTCTCCAGGTTGTAACTCTACAGGAGTGGAGTCCTCTTGCCTTTCCTCCAAGAAGCAGATAGTGAGTTAAAAATGCTAACCTTCTGGCTTCCCATACAGGACCCACAAACAACAAGTTAGTGACAGCCAGATCCAAAACACAAATTCTTTCTCCACCATAACAAGCTGCCTTTCTTTACATATGTAACTTTTCCTAAACTGCTTTTCTTACCTTCTAGCTTTTTCTCTTACTGTGTGTTTCAAAGCTTCAATTCAGGGGGGAAGGGAGGGGGGGAGGGAGAAAGAGATAGGAGGGGGAGAGGGAAAGAGGGAAGGAGAAGAAGGGGGAGGGGAGGAAGGGGGAGGGGAGGAAGGGGGAAGAGAGAGAATGAGAGAAGAAAGAAAGGGGGGAGAGTGAAAGGAACAGGGAGGAAAAGTGAGGGGAGAGGAGAAAGGGAGGGGAGGGGAAAGTGAGGCAAGATGGAAAGGAGAGAGAGGGAGAGGGAGAGGGAAACCACTCCTTAGAAGGTTTTTGAAACTACCACCCAAAGAATCAGTTGACAGTAAATAAGAAATCCATATGAGAGCTGCTACCTGTAGCAGGCCTTCCTTTGTAAAGAGCTCTGGGGAACAATAATACATCTAGTCTGCCTTATAAATTGCACAGCTATTTTATAGTATTCTTTATTTTCACATCACAAAATCTCCAAGGAACACTAAGAACACTAGAGAAGCTGAGAAAAGGATTTTCCTTTAGAGCGAACAGCAAACCTTCCCCTATAGCCAGTGCCCTGAATTCAGACCTCTAGCCTCCTGAACTTTGAGGACATGCATACGTTTGTTAAAGCCACCTCCATGTCATGTCTGTTATAGCACCACTAAGAAACTAAGATACAAGGTCACTACTTTACATCAACCATAACGAGTATACTAAAAACAGGGCAAATGAGAATGACTAGTGTTAGCAGAGATCAGGAGGAAATGGATCTCTCAGGCACAGCTGGTGAGACTGACATGTCCACAGTCACCGTGGAAAACAGTTTGGCAGTTCCTCCAAGTGTGAAGCACAGACTTATGTGGTTGCTGTTGCTCTGTTGCCGTCCAGTTGACTACAACTCACAGAGACCCTATGAACAAAAGATCTGAACTCTGCCCTCTCCAGGGGGCCTACTGTTAGTCACTGTGTCAGTCCATCTTGTCAAAGGTCTTCCTCTCTTGGGCTGGCCCTCCTCCACCTTTCCAACCATGGTATCTTTTTCCAAGGACTAGTACCTCCTAATAACATGTCCAAAGTATGTGAGATGAAGTGCCACCATATGACCCAGCAATTTCACTAAGAGAAAGAAAATGAAACACATGCTCACAGAAAAATGTGCAAATATTCACAGCAGCATTATCCATGAGCCAAAAAGTGGAAATAACCAAATATCCCTCAACTAATGAGTGGATCTAGTGGACAGAAAGTGATGCTACCAAGCCAAAGGTCAGTGATTTTAATCTGCGGTCGGTCATCAGGCCTGATTTTAATGGGTTTTGGTCAAACATTCTTCTAAGTGATATAGCACTGATCTGTCCATTTGCTGTACAGAGCTAACTTGTGGTTGCTGTGATGCTAAACACCCTGATACTGATGTGTAAAATGTGATAATGGTTACCCATGGTGGACAGTGTTTGGTGGAGCTCCCCAATTAAAACAAGCTTGGAAGCAGGAGTGGCATCCATTTCTGAAACAGCTTTCCTCCGGAAAACCTATGAACTTGGAAAAACAATGGAAGTTATATAAGTGTAGGGTCTTTCATTCAGAGTCGCTATGAGTTAGTTGTCTGCTACTCAACAGCACTTAACAACAACAATGAATGGATAAATAAAATGGGGTATAGCCATACAATGTAACATTACTCAGGCATAAAAATGAAGTAGTGTTGCATGCTATGACAGGGATGAACCTTGAAAGTATGTGCAATTAAAGAAGGCAGGCACAAAGTCACATACAATCCCATTTATTATAAATGCCTAGAATAGGCAAATCTTAAATGTCTTGGAGCATCCAGAGTGCTCTTTGGAGGCAAGATCCAAATAAAAGACTTCACATCATATACTCTGGACATGTTGCTAGGAGGGACTATTTCTTGGAGAAGGAAATGATGCTGGGAAGGGTGGAGAGTCAGCAAAGGAGAGGAAGACCCTTAACCAGGTGGACTGACACGATGACTGCTGTAATGGGGTCTTCCGTGTCAAGAAGCGTGAGGATGGTGCAGGATAGAACAGGGTTCATATCTTTTTTTCACAGGGTCCTTATGAGTCGTACGTGACTAAATGGCGCCTAATAATTAACATATAGACATAAAGTAGATAAGTGGTGAGGGTTGGGAGCACCAAAGAGAGACTGTTAATGGGTACAAAGTTTCTTTTTAAAGTAATGACAATGATGACGTGCAATAATGAATGAATGAATAAAAAGTAATGACAATACTCTAAAATTCCATTATGAGGCTAATTTACCAATTCTGTAGATATATTAACAAAAACACTGAATTAAATGTTTAAATAGGTGAACCTTGTGGTATGTAAACAAAATCTCAACAGCAGTGTGAAAAATAATAAAGATAAAATAAAACTCACAAACTTCCGTTTTCATTTTTGTGCCTAGATGGCATGGTATGCAGCAAGGAGAACATAGCTCACTAAAAACAATAGTTACTGCTCTTTTCTTTAAAATACTTTCTTTACTGTAGTTTGAGTGGAAGATTATAGAGAAATTGGGTTTCCATTAACCATTCATGTACATTTTGTTTCATGGCATTACATAGTTCAGCTTCTCGAAATACTTGCTCAGCATACAGACAGAATAGGTATGGAGAAAGGATATAACCTTGAGGCACACCTTTCCTGATTTTAAGCCATACAGTGATCCTTTGTTTTGTTTTGTTTGAACAACTACTTCTTGGTCTATGGATAGGTTTTTCTCAGGAGCACAATTAAGTGCTTTGGAATTCCCATTCTTCTCAATGCTCTCCATCATTTGTTATGATCTTCAGAGTCAAGTGCATTTACACAGTCAAAAAAAAAACACAAAAGTGAACATTTTTCAGATATTCTCTGCTTTCAGTCAAGATCCAACTGACAAAAGAAACAAACAAAAAACCTGGAACCAAGCATATGAGTCCAAAAGAGTATCATTTTGCTTTTGCTTAAGGCTAAGAATAAGGTTAGAAATAAAAAATACAAAGAGGATGTGGACAGAGTATAATTACATTGTGGATACTGTCACTAATGTTATAAAAAATGTGTGGGAAAACCAAGTTTCTTTGTAAACTTTCATTCAAATAATAATTTTAAAATCTATTAGGACGCTAAGGGTCTATGGCAAGCCATTATTTTAATAAATTGACAGCATCTTTGTTATTACGTGCTGTCCGGTCAGAAGAGATGCATAGCTGATCCTCCGGTGAGTTTTCAGAGGCAGAAAATCACAAAGGAGGAGGCTGTCCATTTTTCATTAGCTGAGCAGCTGGTGGATGTAGGGCTCTGGTGGCCTAATGGGTAAGGATTGTGAATGGGTAAGGATTGTGCTACCAACCTAAAGACAGGTGGTTTGGATCTGCCAAGTGTGCCGATTCTATGGCACACAGCAATATAACAACCTTATAATTACTCCATCATTTATTTAGATAAGTGAGACATGAAAGATTGATCTTGTTTATGTTTTCAAGTAGCACAACAATCATCCTTAAATAAAGATAATCTGCATTCCAGAAATCCAGTTAATTTGATAAATGAAATATGCTGGGCACTGAACATAGTGTTCAATCATCAAAAACATAATTTCTTTGAAAAGGAGAACAGCATTTCATAAAAATTAAGGTACTGTTGCTGCTATTGTCATTGTATACTGTCAAGTCAGAACCTACTCGGTTTTCAGAGCCAGTTTAATTGCACTGGAGGAGATTGTCCATCTTTCTTCCCAGAGAGCAGCTGATGGATTCAAACCACATGCCTCTGGGACAGCAATGCAGCTCCTTAAATTTTAAAATATCATCACTGGCATATATTTCTTGCATATTCAATTTTAAAATTTTTTTGTGGGGAGTGGTTATGTACAGGAGATAGCACATTGATCTATGAAGAAAAGACCTCAGCCACATCCAGGAAACAAACACCCCAGCTGGACCCCAGCCCACTTTGAAGAGGGGGTTAGGGAAGAAAAAATAGGGCAAGGAGATAGGTATCACCACCCATCACGTCCACGACTTGTTCTCTTCAACCTGAGAGAGGAAAAATATTGTCATTTCTAATCAAACTAAGCTCCATCGTTCTGCTGTATATAGCATCAGTAAGAACAAAAACAAGAAATCATACAAAAACAAGCTTGTGAATGACAGATTGATGTCACAAGCCATGGAGAGCCCTGGGCATCAATAGAGCCAGCAAACTGCCAGTATGCTAAGATTTTGTTGACCTTGTTCATAAAGTGAGCAAAGAAGGGGAGAGGCAAAGCAGCAATAATTGGAAGTACAAACATACAGAGGATGGGGTGTTAAGGATGAATTTGATGGCAAAGGAAAGAGCTTGTGATTGGAAATACCCTAAACACAAACCTGTCACATCTTCAGACCCTGTAAATGGCAGGGGGCTCTGAGTAACAACTCTGCAATTAGATAAGGAGAGGCCAAATAAAATCTCTTAACTGACAGAGATCTAATCTGTGACACAACTGGCCCTAAACATAGATTTATTGAACTCACGGAAATTAGTACTTAATCATGCTAAGAGATCACAGTACTGGGAAGATGTGTCTCCTGTCGGGTTCCATTTCTAGAGGCTGAGTTCAATGTACGATGAGGCTGCATCAGGACTTCATTTCTACTGTTTCACTCATTATCTCAGATCTTAACCACCCTGTGATACTGGTGTCACAACACAAGTTACTGAATTTCATTTGCCTTATGCCTATGTTGGTCTCCAAATGGAGATAAATATCACCAGTGGTGGGTGGCACAAATGGTTAGACACCAAACAAAAAGTTTGCAGTCTGAATCTCCCAAAATCACCCTGGAGACTCAGAGAGCTGCTCTGGAAAGACCACAGCCATCGAAAACCGTCCAGAGCATGGCTCTACTCCAATACACACGAGGTGGCCATGGGTCAGAATCAACTCAACAGCAACTGCTTTGCTTTTGGTAGCACATATGGGCATGAAGCCCCACATTTACCCTTCTGGACACTCCCTGAATCCCCAGGTCTAAAACGTACATCCCCAAAGCCCCTTGGTCAGCTATCTTCCCATTATGTTCTGTTAATAGCACTGGCAAAAGCTTAGGTTCCTGCTTGGTGGCAAACACTCCAGGGTGGAAAACAGGAATTTGCAGGCTCTATGTAACATCTTCCCCCTTTCAGAACCAGCTCCTAAAATTGCATCCCTTTTTTATTACAACACCAGGAGTGGTTTCCTCATTGAACACTGATGGATAGCCCACAAAATTCAGAATTTACACATCTACTCCAAGAGACTGAGTGGGGAGGAGGTATGCTATGAAATATCCCATCCATCCAACAGTTAACCAATTTTAATTGAGCACCTCCTGTAGGCCAGATCCTGTTCTCGGTGGTACGGATGTAACAGTAAATAATTCAAATAGAAACTCCTGTTCTCAACTCGAAAGACAGAAAAAGAGAAAAATAAATACTTGGTGAGTTAGACAGTAAGTACAAAGGAGAGAGAAATGTTGGAAGGGTTTTGAATTGAAGACATCATGAAAGAGATTTTTTGGGAAAAGACCCAAAGGAAGTGCTATCCACGCACAGGTGTATAGGAAGATTATTCCAAGAAGCAGGAACAGCATGAGCAAAGGTCCTAAGGAAGGAACCTCTGGCTTTCCTAGAAGAGGGTTAGGGGCTGCAGTGCACAAAGGGGAACAAGTCTGAGAGGTAGGGAGGCCAGGCTTTGGGAATCCTATATGCTACAGGAAAAGCTTTCGCTTCAGTGGTAGGTGCAGAGCACAGGAATGGCATCATCTATGTCCTTGCTGGGAGCTCTAGTGGTAAGAAGCTGTGCTGCAATTCCAAAAGGCACAAGGTTCAAATCCACCAGCTTGCTCTGCAGGAGAAGGATGGGCAATCTCCTCCTGTGCAATTAACTGCCTCTGAAAGGCCTCTGAAGGGTCAGCTGTGAGTCAGTTCTGACTTGACAGTACACAGCAACCACTTCTTTTCTCTGTGCTAAGAGTAGACGATAGTGAGTGAGGGCAGAAGTGGAAGACCATCTAAGAGTCTACTGCAACAATCAATCCAAACGAGGCTGGATGAGAGTGAGGAGCAGAGTGGGGGAATAGAATGCAGAGCAGTTAGATTCTGAATATTTTCAATTCCTTTCTGATCCTTTAAAAGTCAGGAGCTGATCCCTAAGTCTTGCTCAAATTTACATCAATAGACATTTCTATGGGAATTCTACCAGATCCAAACATAATGGTTTTAGACCAAGATAACTAAATAATTTAATACTCTTCAGGAAGTCAAAATAGAGGAAAATTAATGCATAACATGATAGAGTTATGAACAGTTTCATTTTTTTCAGAAATGTGAAAAAATATATATAAGTACCTATAAATTTCATTTTTATCCACCAAATTTTTTAAAAGACAGGAAAACTAGAGTAATGGAAATGGAACAAGGAGAACAGAAATAATGACTTTTTTTAATGCATTATAAAGAATGTAAGCAGTGTCACTGAATGTTATATAGAAACTATTAAATGCAAATCTAACCTGCAATGTGAACTTCTGTTGAAAACACAGTAAAATACTATTTTTTAAAAAACAATGAAACACAATGTGAATGAAGGATAGTGTGAAACACAATGTATACGAACTTTGTGTGTGAACCAATGTAAAATTCTTAAAACCCAAATACAACTATATAAAGAACAAAATTTCTAAATTGAAAAAAATTGAACTAAAGCATAATGTGATTAAGCTCTAGTTTACAACAGTCCTATTTTATATTTATAATAAAATATTAAAAATTAAACTAAAGAAGACTAAAATATATAAAATTTTCTTGAAAACAATGGGAAATGCAAGAATCAGAGGCATCTAAGAGCCCTGTCACTTCATTTTTCCCTGTCATTTTCTGAAGCTCTGATACAAATGAAGGCTAGTGCTTCTTCAACCATCAAACCATGTTTTCATTCTGTGATGGAAATATTTCTAAAATACATTTTTACTTCAGGACAGGGCAGGCTTCAGAGCTGTTGTACATAGGGTCGCTAAGAGTCAAAAGCAACTCAATGGCACATAACACCATCTCCTTAAAGCAGAAAATGCACGTTAGTTTTTTCTTGATAACTCTGGCTTCCTTAAAGAACCATTATGCCCAGACCTGTATCATGCTGGATTTTGTTTAACTATCCCTGCAAGCATACAACCCCAACAATCTCTACTATCTCCCTCCCGGATTCCTGGATAAGAGTGTCTGATCTAGAGAAAATACAAAATGGTTAAAGAACATATATAAACCAAAGCAAGACTGAACACAAATCAAAAAGGAAAATTTACCAACTTGATACAGGAGCTTTGTAACAATTAGTATCAGCATTGAGAAATCAATTTTGCTTACTCAAGTGCTGAGCTGTGTTCTTTTTTTTAAATTTTATTTTATTATTTTGTGGGTGTGTACCATCAAATCAGATCTGACTAGTACAGGAGGAGATTGTCCCTCCTTCTCCAGCAGAGCATCTGGTGGATTTGAACCACTCGCCTCTGGGATTACAGTGCAGCTTCTTGCCACTAGGCCACCAGGGCTCACCTTCCTGAGCTGTGTTCTTAAAGGTGAACAGATGTATGAATAGGTGACATATAAGCACAATTCTTTAGAACAAAATTTTACCACAAAATAAAATTAACCACTTTTGAGAAAGCACCAAGCTTAAAGTGTCTTTAAAAGACTTATTTTTTTTTTACTAAGTATTAACACTCCAACCATCACTACACAAAAAAGCAAAGTGCCAAGGTAATGTTTATGTCCCAAATGACAACTTTAAAGTATACACAATAAAAGCAATAAAGTGTAATAAAAGGGCATTTCATTTCTCCCAAAAGCTGCTATCATCCCACCAGAATTATCCAAGAGGTTAACATGAAATAAATGTCCTGGGTCCTTTCTTAGTTTTCTTTAATTAATAATTTTTAATTTTTTAAATTTAATCATATAAACCAAAATAGCAAATGACTCATATATAACACTCAGCACAATAACCCACCCTCAGTGACTCAAGATTAAATAAGGGAGCTCAATAGAGACCATAAAATTTAAAGTCTGGAGCCAAATGGGACATTATTCTGGCAAAGCTGCACACTTTCACATGTTTAAAAGGGTGGATGCTCCATCCCTGTATTCAGAGACTCCCATTCCACCTCCAGGCCAGTCCTGGACTGAGCATACAATTCTTGACATCACATCCCAGGGACCACTGTAGTTGCTTCTTTGTTTCCTTTACTAGTCTCAAAAACAAAGAGCTGGCAGGCTACACAGAAGTAAACATAAAAAATTCAAAGAGAATTTTTAAAGGAAAAATTTAGAGTTGTTTTCTTTTTACCTAGGAAACCTAATGGCGAGAAACTGAGTTGCAATCCTGAAGGCACTTAGTTCAAATTTACCAGCTACTTGGTGGCAGAAAGATCAAAAAATCACCTCCTGTGCAATTAACTGCCTCAAAAAAACAACTGGAGGATCAGCTATGGGTCAGTTCTGATTCGATGGTACAAAACAACAAAACTGTCCATTGGTAACCAATGAATTTTAGGGTATTAAAAATTCCTAGACTAATAATAAAATAGGGTGCTCTGGTGGCCTAGTGGCAAGAAGCTGGGCTGTAATCCTGAAGGCACATTGTTAAATCCCCCAGTTGGCTCCACAGGAGAAGGATGGGCACTCTCCTCCGGTGCAATTAACTGCCTCTGAAAACCCACTGGAGGGTGAAATATGAATTGGTTCTGACTCAATGGTACATAACAACAACAATAATAAAACAGATGAATGAATACTCATGTATCACTCACTTCTACTCGACTCCTTTTTACATTCCTATCTGTGTCAAAAATATCTTCCACGTTAAGTACTCTGTGATCTTTCAAGCGCACTTAAATATGAACTCCTTAGTGTCATGATATTTATTCCAGTATTATAAGCTTCTAAGGAGCTCTGCTGGCTTAGTTGTAAGGAACTGTGCTGCCAACACAAGGTACATGCTTCAAATCTAACAAGTGCTCCGAGGGAGAAAGATGGCCAATCTACTGCCATGAAATTCACTGCCTCTGAAAACCTGCTGGAGGGTCTGCTATGCCTCGGGTCCAACTCAATGGTACTTAACAACAATAAAACAAAGAGCGCAGAAAACTTTTTAATTTTGCATCTCCTCAACCCATGGTATTTCTCAGCTATTGCAAACATACCTTCCATAGTGACCACAGTTCAATGTTGATTAATTTTATGAAATACAATGAGTGAGAATAATTATATGAAATACAATGTGAATGAAGGTTAGTGTCAAACATAATATATATAAACTTTGTAAGCAAACCAATAAAAACTATTTTTCATTTATTAAAAAAAATAAAACACATGCCCCACCACCACCCCATAAAAAAGTTGAAAACATCACCAAAACCCATTGCCATCAAGTTGATTCTGACTCACAGAAACCCTCTGTCATGTTTCCAAGGCTGTAACTGTTCACAGGACACTGTCCTGCCCATCTTTCTCCTGCAGAGCAGCTGGTGGATTTGAATCAGTAACACAGCCCACTACACTGCCTGACATCTTTGCATATCTAGCTGAAGTTGAAGAAATTAATTTCTATGCTATCAGATCATAGTAATGCCTATTTATTAATATCTTTTTTAAAACCAACCCTACAGTATAACTTTCTAACAGTAACACTGCTTTCAGGAATACTGTCATTTTCACAAGAGAAAGAAACTTTCTGGAGATCAATTTACACCCTACTAGGCCTTGTATGCACACTGGCCATTCCTGTTGTAGGTAGCTACTACCTCCTTCAACAAGAAATAATGGAAAGGCCACAGGAGGTCATGAAAGCAGGGTTCCTGTGTAATTTTGTTGGGCATTATCCACAATTGCTTGTTCCAAAGTCATCTTCAAATCCTCCAAAGTTAAAGCACTCAAACCATTGTTTTGCCCACCTATCTTTTGATCACTGGTGGTTCAAACTGCCAAGATGTCTTGTTTTTACTCAAGCCTTTCATGATGCAAATGCACTTGAGTCAGGAAAGACCCAGAGAGCACCCAAATGCTGAAAGCATTGCAAAGACTTACCCACAATCGGGGAGATGTTTGTACTTTTCAAGCAGGCAACAAGGACTCACAGGCTACTTAACACACCCCCAAGAATCGTTAAAAACTATTTTTGAGCAAAGTGTTTTACAGGCAAAGAGCAAGAGAGGCACTGAAGGAGGTTTGACTATATGCTGTCAGAGGTGTTCCAAAGTTTTTTAGGTAAAGTGTAGCAACTAAGAACTTGGGCTTCTGAGATATATAACACTGCAAAATGCCTCAAGATTTCACACCAAATTTCTTTAGCAATCATTTCACTGGAATTAGAGCACCATATGTGAAGTTCTTGAATGTACTTAGAGCAGCACAGATTTCTTTAAACACACACACACACACACACACACACACACACATAACCTTTGTTGTTTAAATCTAGCTGCATTTCTGCCAATGATCACTGAAGAATGTGAAGAGAAATTTCAGAAATTTCTAACATTTGCTACCCAACTATGTTGCTACCCAACACGGCTATTATTTTCCCCAATCTAAAAGACAAAAATAAAAAGCACAACATTTAAATTTACAATAAGTAGCATGTATTCAGGTCTTAGACCTTTAAGGGCACATTTAGCACATCTGTAATCTGTTGCATCTTTTGATTTCTTGACTACTGTTTCCATGAGTGATTGTGAATTCACCTTCAATCTTTTTCCATGTATCATGATGTTGCCTACTGGTTCAGTTGTGAAGGTTTTTGCTTTCTTTATGTTGAGGTGTAACCCACACTGAAGGCTGTAGTCCTTGGTCTTCTGCAGCAAGAAGCTCTAGTCCTTCTCACTTTCCAAAAGCAAGTTGTGCCTTCGGCACACCAAAAATTACTGCTGAATATTCCTCCAGTTCTGACGTCACATTCTTCTTCATGTAATCTAGTTTCTCAGATTATTGGCTGAGTTTATAGATGGAATATTTGTGGAGAGATGATATAACCTTGATGTATACCTTTTCTGACTTTAAACCATGAATCACACCCCCCTGTTCTATTCTAATGACTGCTTTCTGGCAGGTTCTCAATGTTTGCCATAACTTACTATGATCCACATAGTTGATCATAATTAATGTAACACCAGTAAGCATCTTTCTGATATTCTTGGCTTTTAGCCAAGTAACATCTTACATCAATAATTCTATTTTTAGTTCTATGGCTGCTTCTAAATTCAGTTTGAATCTCTGGAAGTTCCCTGTCTGTGTACTATTCCAGTCTTTTCTTTTTAATAATCCTCGGCAGGATTTTACTTACGTGTGATATAAATTATATTGTTTGGTGACCTATGAATTCTGTTGGATCACCCCTTTTTTGGGGAATAGGCTCAAATATGGATCTCTCCCAGTTTGTCAGGAAGCTGTCTTCCAAATTTCTTAGCATAGTGAGCACATCCAGGGCTGCATCCGTTTGCTGAAACACCTAAATTAATAGTCTGTTAATTCCTGGATCCTTCTTTTTGTCAATGCCTTCAGTACAGCTTGGACTTCTTCCTTCAGTATCACTGGTTCTTGGTCATGTGCTACTTCCCAGTGTCAACCATTCATTTTGGTACGATGATTCTATTCCTACCATCTTCTTCCGGTGCATTCTATTATTCAATACTTTGCCCATAGACTCCTTCAGTAATGCAACTCAAGGCTGACATTTATTCTTCGGTTATGTCAGCTTCAAAAATGCAAAGCATGTTCTTCCCTTTTGGTTTTCTAACTCTAGGTCTTAATATATGTCTTTTTTTTAATATACTGGTTTATTTACAAAGTTTGAATACATTGTTTTTCACACCAAATCTTTCCCATTTCCTTCACCCCTCATCAAATTGTAGGTCTTAATATATTTCATAATACTTTGCCTTCTCAAACCACCCTTTGAAATGTTCTGTTCAGTTCTGTTATTCAACCTTTTGCTTTTGCATCTCTACACTGGAGAGAAGTTTCAGAGTCTGTGTTGACATCCATTTTGGTCTTTATTTTTTTCAATGACCTTTAGCTTTCTTCATGAATGATGTTCTTCATGTTATCCCACAACTTCTTTGATTTGGTCATTAGTGTTCAATGCATCCAATTTATTCTTGAGATAGTTTTTATATACAGGTGGGATAAACTCAAGATCCTATTTTGATTGTGTGGTCTTGTTTTAATTATCTTTAGTTTCAACTTGCCTATAAACAATTGATAGTGTTTTCTACAGTCTTCCTCTGGCCCTTTCTAGGAATATTGAGCTTTTCTGTCTCTTTCACAGATGTAGCCAATTTGATTGCAAGGGCCAAGTGTACAGTTGATGTGAGTTGTCTGGTTTTTTAAAAGTATTTGCAATGAGTAAGCCGCTGGCTGTGCAAAACACTATCTTACGATCTCTGGCCTCATTTCTATCATCAAGGCCATATTTCCTAACTGCCAAGACTTCTTTGCATGCCGTCACCAGTTGTTATTAGTGCATCTTTTTTTTTCTTTTCTTTTCCCTGCCTCTTTTTAAACAGTCCCTCCATAAGGACTATCCACTTAGCTTTGTATCCAAAGACGAAATTTGTAGGTGAAAGGAGTTAGCCTTAGTTACAGACTCGTTGATTTCAGGGTCGAAAATATGGAACGTTTCACGAATTTGCGTGTCATCCTTGCGCAGGGACCATGCTAATCTTCTCTGTATCGTTCCAATTTTAGTATATGTGCTGTCGAAGCGAGCACTTATTAGTGCATCTTGACTGACTATTCAATCAATTTCAGACTGTACACACTGGTATAAATCATCAATTTCTCATGTTTTATATTAGTGATAGATGTATTTAGGAAGACTCAATGTTGTGAAAATGGCAATACTACCAAAAGCAATTTACACATTTAATGCAATCCCAATACAAATACCAATCCCATTCTTCAA
>NW_006399863.1:8964967-8981905 GCF_000299155.1 Elephantulus edwardii | reverse complement strand
CCATGATACATCTTCAAGGATATGAACATGTACGGTTAAGCACAATTAATAACAGTGCATCTAAATTCCAAAATCAATCTCCATAATAGTCTATGTGTTTCCTACTGCCAAAGGCGCCCTTTAGAGTAGTAAGAGAAGATCATTACCCTGAAACCCACAGCGTCCCTTTTCAGCAGGAAGTAGCTAAGAGAATACGCCCTCCCCTTTTCCTTATGAATCAGGGTGAAGTCTCTCTCAGGGAAGAGTGATAGGGAATGGCAAGGGACACACTGACAAGGGAGATTAATCAGAGCTGGCTTTGACAAGCGCTGTGGCAACTGGACAATTAAAACAGACATTCGGAGGGCGGGGGAAGAACAACAAACTGGGGAGGAGGGTAGAGAGAATGGTGCAGCAGTGAAGGAATGAAAACCCAAAACTAATAAAATGTAATAATTAAAATATTGTTGTATTAAGAGGTCTTCCTTACATGTGTATGAATAGTATCATATCATTAACAGTACTGTACTTCAGGACAGATCTTAAAATGTTCTTTTGGATGATGAATGCAACAATTTGTCTTTTTCAATTTGTCTTCCCAGTATGATTTAAAAATGGTCAATACCAGTCCATTTCAGTTCACTAATACCTAGGATATCAATCTTTATGTGTTCCGTTTCAGTTTGGGTAACTTAGCTTTCCTTGATTCATACATTCTACATCCAAATTACTAGTAGATGTTTCCAGCTACTTCTCTACACTCTGAGTTTTGCTACATCACCAAATGAACAGGACTATTGACTGCCTGAACCTCAATTTCCACAACTCCAAGAGCCAGGTCATGCCCTACTGCCACTGCTGACCTCTCTCAAATGGATCACAGCAAAGGGAACTTGGCAGAATGGGAGAAAATGTGAAACAAAACCCAAAACTGTAAAAATGATCAGACTTGCTGGTCCAGTAAGAGATTAATGGAATCCTCAAAAGCATGACCCTAAGTAACCTGCCGAACTGAAACTACACTCAAGCCTATGGCTCAACTCTTGGCCCCCAAAGAGGTACACCTATCAACTGAATCATAACACCAGGACAGTACTCACACCTGCCAACAATCAACCATTCAAGATCTAAAGGGCACAATTTTCCCAAAGAGAAAGCTCAGAAGGCAGAAAGGGATATAGACTAGAAGGATGAATAGAAACAAGAATCACAGTGAAGAAACAGTGCTGTTATAATACTGGGATTGTAATTAATGTCGTAAAACAAAATGTGTATAAAAAGTTGAATGGAAAAGCAACCTGCTTTGCAAAACTTCACTCAAATCATAATTTTTAAAGTTAAAGGGGAAACGCAGTTGAGAAGCCTTCACTTCCAAGCAGGATGAAGGATTAGGGTGGAAGGTATGTGGGCAAGGCCTTTTGCACCATCTCCTGCCTCTGTAGATGCCTTCTCCTCGACTCAGGGACCCCGGCAGCAACAGTGCTTCCACCACAGTAACAACACTGGTGGGAGGGAAGTAGATCTACTTACTGGCTTTGATTCTGAAATGCAACCTGAGGCTCACACACCTGCAAATAATAACAGGCTCTCATCGGGCACACCAGCAGAGAGGAAGTGCAGCTGCTCCACCCCACGCCCACATACAACCAGACTGCCATGAGAAGTAAATGGTCTGAGCAAATGCAGGACAATTTTATATTATTTTATTAGTAGTGCAGATGTAGATTTTTAGGAGACCTAAAGATAATACCTTGGAAAAAGTGCTGTAATTTAATATGATAAAATGAAACTAAGGAAAGCAATTTTGCTAAATGAAAATATTAATCAAAATAGATAGTCTGAAGGGGAGGAAGGTGACAAGTACTGGTTTCTCATTAAATTTTAAAAAAAAGTAATAAAAAATAAACCCTGTATACTCAAAACTAAACAAAAAAGACTATATAAATATCCCTAGAATCAGATAAGGGGGGGAATATATATAAAATATATAAATTTTTGGAGCACATATAAGTATGGGAAAGGCGGCCAGCCAAAAAGTGCAGGATTTGAGGGACAAATCACAAAGTTCGCTGCAGGTGAAAACAGGTCTGAACTCTATATTCCACCTGCTACAGAAAGTCACTGTAGGCCCTAAGCCTGGGAGTTACATGATCTCATCTGATTAAGCACTATCACTCCTTCTAAGTACTATGAATGGTCATACTGCAGTACTGCTTCTATGCCTTAACTTAGCTATCATTTCTCCAATGTCTACTCCGTGTCAGGTTTTGTGCAAGGCATTGAGGAGATATGAAACAGGGTCTCTGACCTTGAGCTCACAGTCATGGAGGCACAGGAAACAATGTACAAACAATGATCAGTTTAATACTTTAATAATTTTTTTAATTGTGAATTTAACAGAAGTTTACAGAAAAATTAAGATTTTCATTCATTGTCGCACAATTTACCCTTTCCCTCCCTTCTCCCCCAAGTTGACTTTTTAATACTAATTTATTTACAAAATTCTAATGCATTGTTTTCGAGAGCAGATTCTTCCAATTTTCTTCACCCCCCCCCCATCAAATTGTACAACTCCATGATTAATCCCCTTCCCCCGCACATCCTCATCCCTCGGCTTCCACCTTCCCTCATCCCCCTGGATCCTTATACTCATTCTACAATAATAGTTTTATACAATATTTGTCCTTGTGAGAATGACTGAGTTCACTCAGCATAATGCTCTCCAGTCCCTCCCAAGTTAGGTAATAATTTACACAATCATTGTTCTTACATACTGCATAGTATTCCATTGTGTGAATGTACAATAGTTTTTCAATCCAATGGCACATAACAACAATAACATACTATGTTTGGAAGCAGGAGTGGCATCCACTTCCTAAATAACATGCCTCTGGAAACTATGAACTTTGATAAAAGTCGATATTTGTAGAGGGGCGTCAGGCCTTTTGTTCATAGGGTCGCTGTGAGCCGTGCTCAACTCGAAGGCAATCAACAACAACATTATTCCATTGTGGTTGAACATTTGGTTGTTTTCATGTTCTTGTGATGGTGAATAATGCTACTATGAACACTGGTTTACAAATCTCAGTTTGTGTCTCAGTTCTCATTTTCTCTGGGTATATTCCAAGTAGTCAAATAGCTGGGTCATATGGAATTTCTATGTTCAGCTTTCTGAGGAAGCACCAAACTGCCTTCCAGAGTGGCTGTACCATTTTACAATCCCACCAATGTATAAGAGTTCCTTTCCTGCCACATCTTCTCCAACATTTCTTACTTCCAGCCCTATTAAACTTTGCCACTGTTACTGGAGTGAGATAGTACTTCATTGTGGTTTTGATTTGCATCTCTCTCTTATTGCCAGTTATTTTGAGCATTTCTTCATGTGTCTGTTTGCCATTCAAATATCTTCTGTAAACATTCTTTCCATGTCTTTTTCCCATTTTGCAATTGCATTATGTCTTTTTCTTGTGGAGGCCCAGGAGTATTCTGTAAACTTTCATTATAAGACTCTTGTCTGAAATGGTATCACCAAATTTTTGTTCCCAGTCAGTAGATTTTCTTTTCACCCTCTTGGAAAAAGGTTTTGATGCACACATAAATTTAATCTTTAAAAAGTCCCATTCATCAATTTAATCTTTTTCAGATTGTGCATTACTGGCTGTATTTGGCAGTCTCTTTATACCGTAGACTAGTGCTTCTAAGCTTGATTCTCTTATAAACGTCATGGCTTGGGGCTTTACTCCCAGGTCTCTGATCCATCTTACGTTGATTTTTGTGTATGATGTGAGATATGAATCCTGTTTCCGCTTTCTACAGATGGAAGTCCAGCTTTGCCAGCACTATTTGTTCGAGAGGTTGTCATTTCCCCATTTGATAGCTTTGATTTCTTTGTCGAATATCAACTGACCATAGATAGCTCAGTCTATTTCTGGGTTCTCAATTCTGTTCCATTGGTCTATGTGCCTCTCATTGTATCAGTACTATGCTGTTTTGGTGACTACTGCTGTGTAGGTTTTGAGGTCAGGAAGTGTATGCCTCTCACCTCACTTTTGTTTCTCAGAAGTGTTTTGATTATTCGGGGTCTCTTGCCTCTCCAAATAAATTTTATAATTTCCCTTTCAATTTTGAAAAATTAATTTGGTTTCTGGATTGTGATTGCACTGAGCATGTAGACTGCTTTTGGCAGGATTGTCATATTCACAATATTGAGTCTTCCTATGCATGAACAGGGAACACTCTTCATTTCTTTAGGTCTTTTATTGTGTCTTGCAGAAATGCTCTGTAGTTTTCTTTGTCTAGGTCTTTTGTATCTCTAATTAGGTTCACTCCCATGTATATCAATTTGTGGGAGCCTACTGTAAATGGTATTGCTTTATTTCCAATCATTTTCATATTTGTAAGTGTAAAAACTGTAGCCTGCCATGAGCACCTTGGCAAAGGCAGGTGGATCTGGCCCAGGGAACACAGTAGGGACAGCTTCACACAACTTACAGTCTACGAGGACCAAGCAGGACCATTTCCCAAGTGCCACCCCCCAAGCTACTGTGAGATACGTGACAAGAGAGATGCTCCCCTAAAACTCTTTTAAAGTATTTCTACAAGATCATTAAGGTAAAATAGAGGAGGAAAAGAGCTAACAAATAAAGCTTGTAATAGCATTGTCACAGGTATCACTTATAACATGACTGTAATGAGAACTTTGATCATTCAGAAGCATTGCAAATGTAGTCATTTAAATGTCACTTTAGCAAGTGTTACCTCTGTGTAATTCAAGGCATATTTGTGTAAGCAAAGAGAGAGAGAGAAGAGATACCTATTGCAAAGTGGGATTAAAAACTTTTGGCAGTTATATTTATGTCCCTTAACATTTTTAACTAAAAATTTTAAACATGTGGAGACATTAAAAGAATGCCAAAATGAAGATCAAGATACTCTCCACTCAGACGCAAAATCTTAAATTCCCCAAAATTTGTCTTATCTCTACATACATGCATATACAAATGTACATTTTAAGAATCATACGAATGTGTGGTGATGTTATTAAACCTTATCTTAAACACTTTTTGTTTCCTCAAAATAAAGACATCTTCTTATAATTCAACCACAACATCATTAACATACTTTTAAAAATCACCAATTTCTTAATATCAGGTACATAGTTAAGCATTTAAGTACTCAGGGACCTGAAGGAATGTTATTTTCACAAGCTGATTAGATGTGTTGTGTTTCATTGATGATTTTATTTTTAATGTAGTAACAGTTCATAAAATTTACATTTAAAAGTTATGCTTTTAAACATCAGCTTTTAAAATATTAATAACAATGATCATCAAATAGGGCAAAAGTTGTGCAAGTGGTAACACACGATGGCTCACACTTTGCAAGCATTGTCCTACTGACAGGACACCCCTGACTAAGAAAATACCCTGCATGAGAATTTGCCAGGGAGTCCGCTGTGGTCAGAGTGGAGGACACATGTGGAAAGGAGATGGACTGGCCAGCAGGAGTGAGAAATTGCTCTTTAAGAGTTCTATATTCTGTATCTTTTAGAAACCGCCTGGATGTTACCTCTGTTCACAGTAGGATTTTAACATGCTGAAATCATGTTCGCTTAGAAAGAGCTATCTGGTTGGATGGACTGGAGAAGGAGGGACCAATTGGAAGCAACAGAACCAGGTTTATAGTTTTCATTGCAAAAATTTACTATTCCAGATACATTATGGACTACAAAGCTTGCTATACCAGTAAATGAACAAAACCAAAACAGTAAGATGAAAAGAAAGCTTGTCTTGAATGCTCACATGGCAGAAATGCAGGTTCAGCAGTAGAAAAATACAGGTCAGTATCTTCAAATTCAGTAAGAAACCCCTAGGCACTTTTGAGGATTTCTGTATTCGATGCAGCTGGTTCTTTTTAATACCTAGTTTCACTTTCCGAAAATGACTTTCTGACTTTCCTTTTCCTTAGAAAAGATGGACTAATGGCACTAATTTTATGTTTACCAGTCACAATTACTCACAAAAGATAAAATGCTCCAGAAGTAAACCAATGAAAAAGAGAGGGCTGCAGAACAAATGAGGTGGTTTTCAAATATGGCAGAGTGCCCTCGAGCACCACGGAGGGCAGCTCCAGGAAACTCCACTGGCAGAATCTGGGGAAGGGGAGCCAGCTGCCAGCCTGGCCTCAGAAGGAGGCAGCGCCAGGGTTGGGCGGCCCAGAAGCAGGACAGGATGCTGACCCTTCACCCTTCCCATCAGAAGCACTATGGTTTTATTTACTTTATGTACCTGGGCTTCCTAGAAAGATTTCATTTGAACAAAGAGTTCCATAGCTTTAAAATGCTTGACAACCAAGGAGTCAGAAATGTACCGTCTCAAGTCATAGCTTGGTTACTCAAGAATAAGGAAAACATGAGTTCCATAGGAAAGCTGCTGAGAGACAAAAATGGGGGTTTTTTAAAGGAGAGAGAAAGAAGCCTAGGTTTAGAAGATTAGCCATTTAAGTTAAAATGAATGATTCTGTTTCATCTTGAGAATGCTGCATCCAAAAGGCAAAGAACATACAGATCTGGTACCCAGCAGAAAAGTTCAGGAGGTGACGGCTATATGTGGATGAAGCCAAAAGAGACATTGAGAGAGAAGCAGGGGCAGGTCTGAAATGGACACAAGAAGGCAAGGTGAGAAGGGCTGCCAATGGCCACTTCAGGAGGAGACGGAACTGAGGGCGGTCTGCATCCAGCGCTGGGAGAGGCACCGGTGAGACTGGCTGGGGGTGGGGGTATACACAAAAGTATCTGCTGAAGGGCAGGGAGTAAGAGTGAAGGGTATTGGCTAGAGAGCAACCCAGGGATTAGACAATGGGTTTAGGCCTAAAGGGCTTGGAACTGTGGGAGGGAAAGTCGGCAATAAGGTCAAAGATGAAGCATGGAAAGAGGAATGCCTCTGAAGGCAGCTATGGAAAAAGAAAGTTGTCCAGAAAACCTAAGGTTTCACTGGCAAAGCTCTTCTAGAAAGAACTCCTTTCAGACAAAGTTAATAGGAAACCAAACTCAGGGCAAAGGTCAATGGTAATGGGCAGAAGTGGGGAGGGGGCAGGCAGTGGCTACAGAGCCCGGTCCTGCCCACAAGGCCCTGGATTTGCCCACAGGAGTCAGGTAGCCCTCAGGAAGCACTCGCTGCAGAGAAGGGAGCCCCTCCCTAGAAGGGGAAGCCAGTGGTGTTCACCTCAGCCCTTGTCACAGACACTCCTGGTAACAGGGACAAAGAGAATCATTTACAGCCTCTCAGTTCACCAGGGACCCTATATGTACTTACAGGAAACTAGGAACAAATCTAACCTAGTTCCCCAATTCATGGACAGTGTTACTTGTATTAATAGCAATACTAACTACCTGTATTTTAAAGAACATGGTGGTGGAATGCATTGTCTTCCACTCCTAACCAAGACCAGTCAACTGCTATTCCCCAGCACAGTCTCCTCCTGTAAAGAGTTACAGCCTCTGAAACCCAACAGAAGTTCACTGAGTCCAAACTCACTCCATGGCAGAGGATATGGTTTGGTTTTAAGTGTAAATTCAACTTGTGACTGAAGACCTGAAAGCCAAATTTAGTAGGTAAATAAACATTAACAGCTAAAAACCAATAAACTCATAGCCTTTGGACACATTCCAATTCACAGCAATCCTATTCAACAGAGTTGTTGTTGTTGTTGTTTGCTGTCAAGTTGCCTGTGACTCTAAGAGACCCTATGTACAAATAATCTCTGCTCTGTCCTGAACCAACCTTACTGTCTCTGACACACCTGCCCCCCCTTACCTGAGTCAATCTACCTCATCCAGGGGCTTCTTCTCTTGCTCTGTCCCTCCACCTCCCAAGCATGATGTCCCTCTCCAAGGACTGGTCCCTCCTTCCAACATAGCCAAAGTATGTCAGATGGAGCTTCAGAATCCTTGCTTCAAATGCTCAGCCTGGGTTCACCCTCTCCAGGATGAACCTGTTTGTTCTCCTAGCAGTCCATGGTCTATTCAATACTCTTCTCTAGCACCACAACTCAAAGGCATCAACTCTCCTTCTCTCTCTCTAGTCACTGTCCAGCTTTCTGATGCATAGCATGAAAAATTCAGGAGAGTAGGACTGCTTATAATCTTTAAAAAACAAGACTGCTTCATCCCCATCACCCCTCCATGGAGCAGCTCATGGCTTCAAACTGTCAACCTTTTGGTTAGCATTTCCTAAACAAAATAAAAACAGCAACCATTTATTGCAGTAAGAGGCAAGGGGTCCAGATGTTTTCAATACAGGAAAAATCACTACACCAGAACGAGAGGGGAAAAGTTCCTCAAATGTCTAGTGTTAGCCAAAGGACCTATCCCTCCCTGACACACTCAATGACAAAAACCAACTGAAAGCACACAATCTAGAAAACATATCTACTTGTTAATTTTAAAAAAGAGAAAATGTCTTCTGCAATAATTTACTGAGAAATCCCAACTAGCATTTTAAAAATTAACTGACTCTTATGCATAAACTAAGCTCTTTAAAAGAATACTGACAATTCAGGAGACTTAATATTGCCCCATGGAGACAGACTGGGTTAAGTGAGCTGCTAACTAAAACAGTACACAGCTAAGTAACTGGATGCTTTCAAAAAAGCCTTACTAGTTCTAGAAAACAACCAACCAGCCTCATTTTCTTAAGAAATGATCAGGAATTTAAGACTCAGTGAAAATCTGCTTCCCAACATTCACTTTCAACTCTTCTAGGATTTTACAAATAGCCAAAGGCACCCTTGTTAAGGGAGGAGAGCGTGATGGTGGTCACAGTGGGCTCTGCTCCCTTTCCTGATGGTGTTCAGCAAACACACACACCCCACCTCACTCCACCAGCATCAACTACCCTGTCAGCAAGGTAAAAGAAACAATAACAAAAGTGAGAGAGAACGAAAAAAAAAATGCACACCTCTCCAGCCATTCTCAAAACATATCCCGCTCAGTTCTCATAAATCTTCTGTCCCACCTACTTTTTCTTGTATTTCACAAATGTTATATGTCATCGAGTAGGGACTCAGAACTGATTCTCCAGTGGGTTTTCACAGGCTGTAATCAGGGGAGGAGACTGCCCATTCTTCTCCTGAAAATATCAAGTTTGGTATAATAAATAAAATACATAAATAATTCTAGAGTATCGTACTGTGGTCCCCTTCAAATATTCAATAGTTTTCTATTAATACAGAAATGATAATGAAATGTAGCAAAATTTCAATTAACCAGGATAGCTGGGGAATGAGTCAATCAATAAGAATGTTTTTCAGACAGGTGAAGTCATGTGCAACTCAAACATATAACTATTTGTTGTTGTTCACTACTTAGGCTAGAATGCTTTCTAAAACATACACACACATTCGTAACCATGTATTCAGTCTCCTTGTAGGAAGTAGGACGACTTGGTGAACATCAGTGGTTACACAATTAGTTGTTGAAGGTCCACAGGGCCTCTGGCACTTTCCTAAGCAAGCTCCAGACTGCTGAGCTCTGCTTTGATATTTCTCCATCTTCTATCCTGTTATTTTCTTCTCTCTCCAACCTTCTCATACTAAAAGCCAAGTGTATCAGAACTCTACCTAAGGAAAAGGCACCTGGCCCTCACAGCTCTGTGGGGCAACCTACAGAGTTCAGCCAGGGGACATGTTGTTGTTATGTGCCGTCGAGTCGCTTGCGACTCATAGTGACCCTATGTACAATAGCCGTAAACTCTGCTCTGTCCCGTGCCAATCACACTGTCTCTGACACTCCCTTCCCGATTATCCCAGTCACTGAATCCTAAATCACAGAATGCCAAGATCTCCAACTCACCTGCTGTAAAAGTCTTTTAAAATGTTTCCTTCTTCTTGATTTACCATGTTCTATACAAGTAATATAGTGAGTACATCTGTGTTACCAGTAACTAATCATTTCAAGAAGGAGCCCCTGGCTCCATTCTTTTAATTTTTTTAAATTTTATTTTATTATTTTGTGTGAGTACCGTCAAATTGGATCTGGACAGTACAGGAGGAGATTGCCCCCCCCTTCTCCAGCAGAGTTATCTGGTGGATTAGAACTGTGTACCTCTGGGATTGCAGTGCAGCTTCCTGCCCTTGGCTCCATTCTAATAGTTAAACACGAGGTTCCTGATGGAAAAGGTGGTGGTTTGAATCCACAAGAACCTCTGACAGGAGGAAACACCTGGTGATCTGATCCTATAACGATTTCTACTCTGTCCTATGAATGTCAAAATTGACTTCACAACACCCAGGATGAAATTAATTGATACAGTAACTGAGGCAATGGGGGTGGTGTGTCATAATTAGAGAGACTGGCTCAAGACAAGGGCAGGGTTCAGAGCTGCTATACCAAGGGTCACTATGGGTTGCAGGTAACTCGATGGCACAGAACAACAACAATAAAAATCATTCTAGGGAGCTCTGATGGCCAGGTAGCAAGAAGCTGCACTACAATCCAAAAGGTGTACAATTCAACTGTACACAACAACAACAACAAATCATTCTAAAGTTATTTTACAATGACATGTAGAAAGAGAACTGAAGTGCTATCTTTTTTTTTTAATTATTATTTTGTGTGTATGTGTACCATCAAATCAGATCTGACTGGTACAGGAGATTACCCCTCCTTCTCCAGCAGAGCATCTGGGGGATTCGAACTATGAAATACTATCTTACAGTTATGATTCAAAACTAACACATGCTATTTTTTTAGAAAAAAATTTTAAAAAATGAATGACCTTAGGAACTCATCCATAAGAACATTAGCAAAAATTCAGGGACAGAAAAGTAGTCTGGGAGCCAATGAATGTGAAAAGGAATTAAAAAAACGGGAAACTCACAAGTCTCTTTATCAAGCAAATGTTGAATAGGAACCTCCAAGATAAAATCTTAATAACTATTCTTTAAGCTAAAATAACTCACTGCTGTCAAATGGCTCCCGAATACTCTCAACCTCCAGTGGGTTTGTGAGGCTGTAAATCTTAACAGGAGGAGACTGCCAATCTTTCTTCCGAGCAGCCACTGGTGGATTCCAAATGCTTGAGATGTCTTTTGGTTACCAATGCAACATGCTACAGACTAACACCACGAGCATGTCATTCTGGGTATAAAATAATGATAAATTTTGGAGCTCAAATCAAGGTACTTGTTGGTTACCACTTTGAAACTGAATGTCAGTAGGAGAATTTCTTGAAGCATTTTCCTAACCACTGAGTTTCTCTTTTCTCATCGAGCTGTTTTGTGGATTCAAACCACCAACCTTTCCATTAGCAGCCTAGTGTTTGATCACTGGAATGGAGCTCATCTCACACTGTCATTCCAGATACGAGGATGCCTTGCACTTGCCAACAAACCACACTGCCTTTTTCATTCATCTAGGTTGTCCCCAAATGCCAGAACCCAACCTTTTCAGAGCAAGCAGTTACTCTCACTGCCCTGTTCACCCCAAGGAAGCCCATAAGTAACTTTACTATAGACTAAGCAAAAATCAGCAAAACAGCAAACAATTCATGCAGCATCTTGACATCATATTAGAAACTCCACCTTGTGACCTTTTGCTGCACAGTGTTGGCCCCCAGAAATTACTCAACATCAGACCACAAAGTTCCCCAAAGATTTAAAATGAGTCTCCATCCTGACACAAAGGAGCCCTGGTCATACAGTGAAATAAATACCAGTTAAATAAATGCCTGGCTGTTAAGGGAAAGGTCAACAGTTTGAACCAACCAGTCCTTACATAAGATAAGAGAGATGGTGGTCCTCTGCTCCTGTAAAGATTACAGAACAATCTACATTCTACCCTGTTGTTTGGGGCCATCTGGGGTCACAGTATGCAGACTCTCCTTTTTCACCCTAAAATAAAGTCATCATTTAAAGACAAAGAAAGCTGAACATCATTATGCTCCTGAATGTGAGAGATCACAAAGACTCCATCAGCAAAGATAGAAAAACTGTGGTATGTCCACACAATGGAATATTACACACCACTGAAAAACAGCGAATTCATAAAACACTATATAACATGGGTGAATCTGGAAGATAGCATGCTATCTCGGTCACAAAAAAGACAAACACTGTACAGCACTGCTGTTGCAAAACAGAACTGACATAGGCAGTGAGGTGTGGGCACAGAAAAAACTGAATGGATAATATACACTACACTGGAACAGGAAGCTCTGGTGGCCTAGTGTAAGGGTGACAGGAAGAATTATCTGAAAGGAATTTATGATTAGGCATTATACATTATGACAGTCTGGAAGAAGAGGTGCATTACAAAGTGGGCGGGGGAGGTGGAAGGGAGGGAGAGGGAAGAAAATGTGCATCAATGAATGAACAAAAGGCCAACCTTTCAGTAAACTTTCATTAAAATAACAATTTTTAAAATCTTGGGGAAGAAAAAAATTAGAAGAATTATGTAAATCTTCAAGTATCTCTGAAATTGGAGAAAAAAGTTTACAATTAAATCTTTTATTATAACAACAGTGAAGTATATATTGTTTCTATTAATAACTTGTCCTGGTTATCTTTCTTCCCACTTCTGAAAAATTTAAACATGAATTTGCAACAGCCTAACCATAGGCTTTCTATTTTCTATCATTTACCAATGGGACTAGTATCACTTGAAGAATGGGAAAGTCACGTCAAACTCCCAATCCCCAAAGTGCAATAGTTCAACATCTCCCAGGTAACCAAACTCCCAAAAGGTCTGCATCCAATTTAACAACTAGAGAGAAACATTTCTTTTCAAATATATGAGACAACAAATGCTATTTGCCAAGAGAAATATACTGCACCTTGACAAAAATGATACTATTTTTTAATTACATGTGCTTCTGCTGTTATTTATTCTGGAAATATTTGTCATCAACCAAATAATTCCAGAAAATCAAGTTTCTGGAAATGATAATGTTGTTGTTAGGTGTCGTTGAGTCATGTACGACCCATAATGACCCCATGAACAAAAGATCTGAACCTGTTCTATCCTGTGCCATCCTCACACTTACTGACATACTAGAGCCCACTGCAACAGTCAGTGTGTCAATCAGCCTGGTTGAGGGTCGTCTTCTCTCTCTGACCCTCCACCTTTCAGCACAATGTTCCTCTCCAAGGAATAACCTCTCCTAGCAACATGCCCAGAGTATGTGAGATGAAGTTTCACCATCTTTGCCTCCAAGAAACACTCTGGCTGCATTTTCTCCAAGACATTATTTGTTCTTTTGGAAGTCCATGGGATATTCAGTATCTTCTCTAACACCAAAAACTTAAAAGCATCAGTTCTTCCAGCATATTTATTCATTGTCAAGTTCTCAGCAGCACAGCAAGTGATCAGAAATTATAAGTAGATAGCTTTAACTCTCTGTATTTAACATTCAAACTACAATCTAATAAAAAAACAATCTTTTGGAGGTTGTATTTAGCCAAAGGTGGGTGATTTTAATCTGCAGCCGTCAGGCCTGGTTTTAATGGTTTTTTATCAAACATTCTTCTAAGCACTGGTCTATCCATTTGCTGTACAGAGGGAACTAGTGGTTGCTGTGATGCTAAACACTGTGACACTGATGTGTTAAATGCAATGATGGTTACCCATGGTGGACAGTGTTTGGTGGAGCTCCCCAATTAAAACAAGCCTAGAAGCAGGAGTGACATCAACTTCTGAAATAGCTTGCCTCCTGGAACCTTATGAACTTGGAGAAACAAAGTTATACAGCTGTTCAAGTCTTTCATTCATAGAATCGTTATGAGTTGTCTATGACTTGACAGCACATAACAACAACATTTATCCACTGCTTGTTAAAAAATGTTAAGCTATTTAAAAGAAAATGAAAATGTTGGATCGTTGACATTATCTTAAAACTTTATTGAATTAAAGGTTATCTAGATGCTTCTGTATCACCAATCCATTCTAGTCATCACTATGAAAGCAAAACTATCCTACCAAAACAACCAGATTATATATGAGCAAAACATTTTCAAGTAAAGGTATCATTACTCACAGAGAAATATCAAAAGAAGAAATTCCTTTTTATGTACATTTTATATCTCTCACTTTACATCTTTAGTTGTATTACTTAAAATTTTAAAAGAAATTATATACCAAGGGGAAAAAGTGAAACTAATAAGAACTATATCATACTCTCTTGGCTAATGAAGCACTCGAGTTTAGTCACTGGCAAGTCAACTGGCTAAGTCAGTCATAATGCTGTTGTTGTTATCAGTTGCCATCAAGAGTAGACTCAGTGACCCCTAAAAACAGCCAATTTGAAACCTGCCCTATCCTGTCCATCCACCTGCCGTCCACATCATCTCTGAAACACTCAAGTACATTGCTGAAGACACTGTGTCAATCCATCTCATTGGCGGTCTTCCTCTCCTTTGCTGAACCCTATCTTTCCAAGGAGGTCTCTCTCCAATGAACAGCCTCGCTACCTGTTCAAAGTATGAAAGATGAAGCTTTGCCATCTTTGCGTCCAAAAAGCATTCCATCTGCACCCTTCCCTAAGGACATACCTGTCTGTTAGGAAAGCAAAGTCATTTTACAGAAGAAAAACTTTTAACACATTAACTCTTCTTCATATATCCTTTCTATAGGCCTTATATGATTTCCTACTTTTTATCACAATGCTGTTCTTGAAGTGACAAATACAGGCCTTTATAAAGAACTAACAAAAGAAGAATTAATTTAAAACAAAGAGCTCCCATCATTAGCGGTGGAAACAAGGATACAAAAACATAAAAATGCATTTAGGAAGTTTCCATATATTGTTACAGTATCGTTTGACAAGTAGGGAGTGTTTTTAAAAGTCTAACTTTCCAGTGATCCAATAACAAAAAAAAAAAAAAAGGAATCCAACATTTGGAAGAACCACACACACACAAATACTCATCTCACTCTGGACATAATTTTTAGTTCCCTTTTGTTTTTGCTTCCATTGTTCCTGTTTTAACAGTTTGATAAACCAAGGAAATACCATTTGCATGTAAATCGAGTTCATTTATGTCATTTTTTTAATGTATTTAATGGTTTGAACACATATTCCTTAATGCATTGAGCTTTTTAAAAAAAATCCATTTTCTTATTTTCTTTTAAGTAACTTCTATGTTTTCAGAAACTGGTTCATCTATTGACACTTGGAACTCTTTGACTTGAGAAAAAGCATGATTCATCTTTCAAACCTAATGCTTGCAAATAAATCTGTATTCCAAAAATTGAGAGTAATTAACCTATAGTCTGTGAATCAAAGGCTTCCAAGTACCACTGAGCCAAACTTTGACTGAGGGGTCTCTCAAGCTAGAATTTTAAGTTATTATATAGACAAAAAGCCCTAAGGGTCAGGACTAATAAGACAACTCTATCTCCTGGCTCACACCTGCTGTCCTTTGGTTTAATCATTAATATAACCACCACCCCTTCTATCCTTAAAAGGGTCCTGGTTTAAGGCTCAAGTACTGTGATAAAGGTCAAAATAATGGTTCCCTGAAAAAGAAGGACGATTACTGAGTGAGGAAGGAGACAGAGATCTTTTGGGGAGCAGACACATTCCACACCTTGATCTCAATCAAGAGCTTATCAGAGCTATATACATATGTAAAAGGTCACTAAGTGTGCTCTTAGAACATGACTGTAAGTTCTACTTAATTAAAAAGTAAACACAATTTGTGAAGCACAAATACATCTTAAGTATCTCTGTTAGGGTATGTCATCATCCTGTATAAAGTGGATTAAGATGTTCTTTCAAAATGTATTTTTATAATAAAGAGGCACACTGTGAACACCTGTAGGTAGAAGCTTAGAAAAATTAGATTGTGACTTTAAAAAAAAAATCCTTAAAAAAAAAAGGTGGACCAATTTTAAAACTGAAAGCACACTGCAAGATAATCTATTCATCCTCACATTCTGCAACCAGAAAATCTGTTCTTAAAAGGGTAAGAAAGGTATCCAAGATAAAGTAGCTGGAGACTGACAACAGTAGTAACCAACAACTGGCTCATGGTCTTAGGCCGCCCGGTACCAAAGAGGCTGTTCTTTTTCTGACCCTGCAAACAAATCAGAACTTTGGCTCTACCAGTCCTGGAATGGTTCCACCTATTTCTCCAAACACCAAGTTAACAGACTCCAAAGTGTCCTCATAAAAACACACACATTCCTCTTTGTCACCCTACCTTTCCAGGCAAATGCAGTTCCTGCAGAATCTACATTTTGCTTCAAATTAAGTGTGAGTGAGTGAGAGTGTGTGTGTGTAAATCTGCTTTAAAATGTAGGTCAAGAGGTAAAGGCACGTGCAGGGATTGCCAAAATCTATCTGGGTTCGTTTCCTATCTCTTTGATGCGTACTTAGTTCTCAAAAATAAATCAACTAAGAAGAAATCACAAAAGCCTCAGTTGGGGCCATTAACCAGCATTGCGTTGAGTGACCTGCTGAGAATAACTCCCCACTTCGTAAACTCTGCCCTCTGACAGGAAGGGCCCCGGCCTCCCTTCTTGAGAATTCCACCGGGATCCCCAATTTCTCGCAGACGGCACGCCCTGTCTGTAACCTGTGCATCACAGTTTAGTTTTAGCCCTCCTTCGCACAGCTGACATCTTGTGGAAAACTTAACATACATCCTTTCCGCGGGAATTTATTTCTGTTCTCACGAGGCGTTTCTGCTCCCCACAAAGCAGGCCTGGCTTTTCAGGACAACTGTTCGCCTTTCCACTGCCTCCTCGTCCCGGCGTCCACGCCGAGACTTTCAGAACAGAAATCGAAACGGCCGCAGATTTCCAGGGCGGCAGGTTGGGCCCCGAGGCAGGTCCGCTCGAGGTCAAGCGGCGATCCCCGGCGAGCCCACTGCCCGCCCGCGCGCGGCGCCGCGAGGCCCCCTCGACTTCACCGCGCTCGAAGCCACCGGTTGTCGCGGCCGCCAGGCGTCTCGCTGCCGCGC
>NW_006399863.1:8958784-8963967 GCF_000299155.1 Elephantulus edwardii | reverse complement strand
CCTTCCCGCCCAGCGGCCGGGGACGCGAGAAGCAGCGAAGGGGTCCGGCGCTGCCAGCCCTCCGCGCCCCTGCCCCTCGCACCTCTAGCCCGTAACTCGCCGCGGATGCCCGAGAGGCCGTGGCGCCGGACACGCGGTGTTTCCTCGGGGCCCCGACGGCGTCGTGGTCTCGCGCGGACGAGCCCCGACGGGGAGACTAACCCCCAGGGAGCAGTGCCCGGCCCAGCCCCGCTCGGACGGGAAATTCCGGAAGGGCCCCCGCCTCACCCCCGGCTGTGGACGACGCTGCGGGGAGCCCGGTGGCGTCCTCGGGTCGGTCCCGGCGTCCGGACTGAGGCGGAGCGCGCCTCTGCTGCCCCGCACGTCACCGCCGCGGGCACGATGGCTGGAGCGACCGGAGGGCGGCCCGGCCCGGGATGGGCGCGCGTGGTGGCCGCGAAGCCTTGCGCCCACCCGGCCGGCCCACGTCGGGCTTGGGCGCCTGCTTTTCGAGGCGGCGTGGCCCACGAGGGGCCCCCGTGTGCCGAGTCCCCGGCGCTCGCGGTGTCGCCGAGCTTCCGCAGGAGGCGCCTGCTAAATCCGAGTTCTCCGCGCCGCTTGGGGCCCCAGCCAGGGCGCTGGAGCGCGGCCGGATCTCGGCGGGAGAGCCGCGGCCGCGGAGGGAGGGAGTGCGAGCCAGCCTCGCCGCCCGGGCTGCCTGCACGCTGCCGCCCTCCTCCCGGGCGCCCCTTACCTCGGCGAACGCAGGTGCCCGTGGGACAGCCCCCCCTAACACACCTGCTCCAGAAAATTCCCTCCCAAGGGAGCACTCCCGCGCCACCGAGATCCAGGAGAGCGCCACCACTCCCCCACCACCAGCCCTGGCCGCCCATTCCCCAAGGTTGGAAGCGAGAGGCGACCCTGCCGCTGGGAAGAGGGTTGGGGTGTCCACAGTGCGTCCACATACCGACCCCCATCCTACTGCCTCACCACTGCGCTGCCAATGTTGCCTCACTTTGCAGACTAACTTACTCAAAACACTGCCTGAATTTGCATCCAGATTTTTGCCCCCTCCCTGCCTTAAACCACTACAAAAAATGACAAGCAGAGGGACAAAGAACGGAGTGTCCATAATACTGCCAGAGAACGCAGTTCTTCGCTCAGAAAATCCTCCACGTATTTACATGTTTTAATGTAGTTACATTTTCATTTGTTTTGATACTTTTATTACTATCTTCTGTTCACGTGATTAGTTTTTAAGGTATGCGGATATTCACTCCATCCGCTACTGTATATTTTAGTTCTCTACAATTATTAACATTTTTTAATTTTGAACGTGGAACAAATTCCTATGAGTTGAATAGCAAGGTGGAAAGCACCTGATCCTACCTGACAGAGTCATATGACTTTCTCCAAGTGCTGCCCTTACTTTATCACGTCCTAGAAATAAGAGTCAGGAGTTTAATACACATTTGCAAGCATTGAAAAATACGTGTTCCCCTACATTGGTGATGTCTGATGGAGTGCTCTTGGCATTATACTAATATGGCTAGCTGAAAGGTCGATCAGAGGTTTGGATTTACCAGCCTTTGTGAGAGAAAGATAGGCAGTCTTTTCCCGTCTTTATGGGAGCAGCCTTTATTTGCAGCCTTGGAAACACGATGAGGGGTTGCTATGAATCTGAATTAACTCCAAGACAATGGATTTAGTAGTAGGGAGCGCTGGTGGCCTAGTGGCAAGAAGCTGAGCTGCAATACCAAAGACAGACAGTTGGAATCCACCAACTGAATGGAATCCACCAACTGAATAGAATCCACCAACTGGAATCCATCAACTGCTCCTTAGGAGGACATGCAATCTCCTCCTGTGCTATTAATGGCCTCTGAAAACCTAGCGGGGAGGGTCAGCTATGGGTCTCTTCTGACTTACTGGTACACAATAGTAGTTCAAGGTTAGCATTTTTAAGTTTTAAAAAATGTATCTTTGTTCATGAATTTCTATCCTTAGTCTCCTTTCAAAAACATATTAAGTAAGTAAATGTACTGCCAAGGACCTGTCTAAGATGTTAAGGAGTAATGATGCCTGCTTAAAGACTAAGATGTATCTGATTCAGCCATGGTCTTTTCAATTAGTATGCATCTGAAAGTTGGACAATGACAGAAGAAGAAAAATGCCTTTTTATTATTAAATTTTATTAGTTTTAATGAACATTTACAGAGATTTTGGGTTTTCATTCATTCATTATTGCACTGGAAAAATGCCTTTTGAGTTGTGATGTTGAAGAAAAGTACTAACTATCCCTTGAACAGCCAAAAGAATATATCTTGGAGAAAGTGAAACCAGGATGCTCCTTTGAGGTGAAGGACGGTGAGGCTTGATTTCACATCTTTGGGGCATGTTGTTAGGAGGGGCTGATCCTTGGAGAAGGACCTCATACTTGGAAGGTCAGCGAAAGAGGAAGACCCTCAATGAGATGGATTGGCACAATGACTAAATGAACTAGTCCAAGTATAACAGGAATGATGAAGATTAGGGCAAGATCCATTGTTCATCAGGTCACTGTGTGTCATAATAGCAATTCTCAGAAAGTTTGGAGAAAGTCTAGTGGTGCAGTGGTTAAATACTCTTATTGCTATGTGTGGTAGAATCATAGCTGACCCTCCAGTGGGTTTTCAGAGGCAATAAGTTGCATGGAAGGAGACAGCCCATCTTTCTCCCATGGAGCAGATAGTGGATTTGAGCTGCATAACTTTGGGTTGGCAGTTGAACTCTTTATCACTAGGCCACTAGAGCTCCCTTTAGTACTCAGCTAGTAACAAAAATTTCAGTGGTTGAAATCTATCAGCTGCTGTGTGGGAGAGAGATGTGGATGTCTACTTCCATAAAAATACTCAGCATTGGAAACCCATAGAACAGTTCTTTTCTGAAAAGAGTCAGAATCAACTTGTTGTTATGTGCTATCGAGTTGCTTGTGACTCATAGCGACCCTATGTACAAGAGCTCTGTACATTCTTCTATCCTGTGCCAACCTAGCCATCTCAAATGCACTTATTCCCACCTCTCTAATCACAGAATCAATCCATCTCATCAAAGGTCTTTCTCTCCTTCACCGCCCCTCCACTCTGCCAAACATGATGTCCCTCTCCAAGGACCAGTCCCTCCTTGCAACATGCCCAAAATATGTCAGACGAAGCTTCAGAATCCTTAACTCCAAGGAACAATCTGGCTTCACCCTCTCCAGCACAAACCTGTTTGTTCTCCTAGCAGTCCATGGTATATTCAACACTCTTCTCCTGCACCACAGCTCAAAGGCATCAATTCTCTTTCTATCAACCCTATTCACTGTCCAACTCTCTGATGCATAGCACGTAACTGTGAAGACTATAGCCTGGATCGGGTGCACCTTAGTCTCCAGTCTGACATCGTTGCTCTTCAGTACTCTTGAGAGGTCCCTCACAGCTGACTTTCCCAATGCAACTCGTCTCTTGATTTCCTGGCTGTTGTTACCAAGTGTTGACTGTGGAGCCAAGTAAATTAAAACTGTTATCTATCTCAATCTCTTCAACATCCGTGCTGATGCTGCCAATTGGCCCAGTGGTTAGAATCTTTGTTTTCTTGACATTTAGCTTCAGTCCATATAGGAGGCTGTAGTCCTTGATCTTCTGCAGCAAGCGCTTCAGGTCCTCCTCAGTTTCAGCAAGCAGGGTTGTGTCATCTGCATAACGCAGGTTGTTGATGATTCTTCCACCAATCCTGATGCCACATTCCTCTTCGTATAGCCCAGCGTCTTGGATGATCTGTTCTGCATAGAGATTGAAAAGGTATGGAGACAGAATACATGACAAATCCCCTTCTTGATTTTGAACCATGTAGTGTCTCCTTGCTCTGTTCTGACAACTGCTTCTTGGTCCGAGTATAAGTTTCACATTAGCACAATCAAATGTTCTGGGATTCCCATTCTTCTCAGAGTCAGCCATAGTTTGTTATGATCCACACAGTCAAAAGCCTTTGCATAGGTCAATGAAGCACAGATAGATATTCTTCTGGTATTCTTTGCTTTCTGCTAAGATCCATCTGACATTAGCTATAATATCCCTAGTACCACGACCTCTTCTAAATCCAGACTGCACATCTGGCAGTTCTCTGTTGACATATTGTTCCAAATGTTTTTGGATAATTTTCAGCAGAATCTTGCTTGTATGTGATATCAATGATATTTTTTGATAATTTCCACAATCTGTTGGTCACCTTTCTTTGGGATGGGGACAAATATCAATCTTTTCCAGTCAGTGGGCCAGCTGGCTGTTCTCCAGATTTCTTGGCACAACTTAGTGAGCACATCCAGGCCAGTGTCTGTCTGTTGAAATATGTCAATTGGTATGCTGTCAACTCCTGGAGCCTTGTTTTTTGCCAACTCCTTCAGAGCAATTTGAACTTCCTCTTTCATCACCATAGGCTCTTACTCACATGTAATTTCATGAAATTCTTCTGTGTCAGCCAATTCCTTTGGCAGTTTTTATTTCTCACCTTTTTAGTGAATTATGTATTATTCATCCACCTACCTGGGGATTTGAACTTAAAATTTTTTATGAACATATAGATATATAGACACATCTGATATTATTCCCTTTTCATCATTGATGCAAATATTTCTTGGTCTTTTGTTCTTGTTCGTTTTATTTTAATGTTCGATCTGTCATTCTAGTCCTTTGTGATTTTATTCATTACTTTAGTACTGACAAAGTGAGTTTCTCCCACCCATCTGATCATCTATTTTCTGCTAGTTTTTCTACAATTTCATTTTCTATTTAATTCTTTGATCATTCTCTGCCCCCGTTTATCATGCTGTAAAATACGGATTTAACTCACTAGCCCTGGCACTAGTTGTTATCTGCTTATGCAGACACCATTTATTAAATCATTCTCCTTTTGCCCCCGTGTTGAGTCAAATTTGCTTCTAAGTTAGGTTTTTATATTAGTGGATTGTCACTGTCTGCCATGACCTCCAGTTTCTGCATTACTGAGTTCTCCATTTCATCCCATAGCCTTTGGAGCAGATACCATAGAGACATATCAATATGTTGTTGTTGTTGTTATGTGTCGTCGCGTCACTTGGGACTCATAGCGACCCTATGTACAACAGCCCTAAACTCTGCTCTGTCCTGTGCCAATTGCACTGTCTCTGACACTCCCATCCTGATTAC
>NW_006399863.1:8835618-8958489 GCF_000299155.1 Elephantulus edwardii | reverse complement strand
AGAGCCTCAGAATCCTTGCCTCCAAGGAGCCACCCAGTTTAACCCTTTCCAGGACGAATCTGTTTGTTTTCCTAGCAGTCCATGGTACTCTCAATACTCTTCTCCAGTACCATAACTCAAAGGCATCTTCTCTAAAATAGGTTCTAACTTCTGATAAGGGTAAAATTTCCTTTGATGGATTGATTGGTTGGTTTTAAATACCAATGAAAAGATAAGATAGCAATTCACTTGATATCCCTGGTAATTTATGTTTTGGAACAGATGACCGAGGCCCAACACTTAGCTGGACCTGTGATCTTGACAAGTCCCTTCCCTCCTGCCTCTAGGCCCCAGGTCCTGTCTGTAACACAGACACGACCATCAGAGTCTCCCATAGCACATACTTATCCAGTGTCAACTGCTGATAATGTGGATGATGTTCATATTTTTTATTTACACAAAGTTGTTCTAAATCTGTGAGTTTGTAGCACTCTGGTAAGTGAACATGGTGGTGCATTGGCAACCTGTTGATCTGTGAACTGAAAAGTCAACAGTTTGGATCCACCAGCCTCTTTGAGGGAGACAGAGGGGTAGGTAGTCTGGTGACGTAAAGATCTGCAGCCTCAGAAACCCAATGAAGGGTCACTGAGTTGGACTTGACAGCTGAGGGTTATTTTGAATTTTGAAAGTCAAAAAGTTAGTGGTTTGCAGGCCATCATTCATATACATTGTATTTCATTCATGTAAATGGTGTTATATACAATCATTCATATGCATTGTGTTTCATTCATGTAAATTGTGTTTTATGCAATTATTCACATATTCTGTATTTGATACAATTCATTATTAATCTATGCCTCTGTCTCTTCAAGTCCTCCTTGTGTCTTTCCTAGTCCTACATCTCCTACCCACACCCCCTAACTTCTACTATATTAGTGATTTCCCCTTCCCTTTTTTCTGCCACTCTTCTTCCCTTCCTCTTGTTTTAAATTTTTAAAATTTATTTTAATTATTTTTCATTTGAGGGAAGGCTTACAAATCATATTGATTTTTCATACATTATTTTGTTTTATAACAGTAATTCACGAGAGAAGAATGAGCAATCTCCTTCCGTACAATTAACTGCCTCTGAAAACCCCTGGAGAGTCAGCAGTGGATCAGTTCCAATTCAATGGTACACAACACCACCACCATTCATTATTATTGATTAATTAAATTAATTAATTATAATGTAAAGCCACAATTATAAAAAGTTAAGGAAAGGTCTAAAGAAACCAAAACTCCCACCCAAGCAGATATATGCACACCCATGCTTATTGCGCCTTTGTTCACAATAGCAAAGAGCTGGAAACACCCCAAGTACCATCAACAAATGAATGGATAGAGAAGCTCTGGTATATTCGCACAATGGAGTACTATGCAGCATTGAAAAACAAGAAACTCATAAAATATTATGCATAATGGATGACCCTGGAGGACATTATGCTGAGTGAAATATCTCAGTCACAAAAGGACAAATATTGCATAGGGCCACTATTGTAAAATGGGACTGACATCAGGATTGAGGGAAGACAGAAAAGGAGAGAAGGAATGATGTACATTGCATTGAAACAGATGAGAGAACTATCTAAAAGCAATATATGAATGGGTATTCTTGTAATTTCAGAAGTGCAGAGTGAAGGCTGTATAGTAGAGTGGACTTGGGGGTGGGGAATTGCATAACAATGAAAGAGTTTTTCTTTTCAAGGAGAAGAGTGAATTGGGGGAGGGGGTGGGTAGGGAGAAAAGTGCAACAATGAATGACTGGAAACCCTAAATCTGTAAACTTTCATTAAAATTAATTTTTAAAAAGTTAAGGAAAGGTCTGCTTATAGATACAATCTTGCTCAGTTATCTTACTATTGTCACAACAGTGGCCTTATGCAGCATTTGTCCTTATGTAACTGGATTCTTTCATTCAAGCTCTCTAGATTCTCCTACATTATAGAGGAATTTTTGGAAGAGGGAGTAAAGTCTCTTAAACAGATAAATATATTCTATAGCATTGTATATCACTAACCAGGATCTGTTTTTTCAATCAATTCAAATATTTTTAATCTCACAGACAAAATCCACGTAGGTCTCTTGTTAATTCTTGCAGCCTCTCTCCACTGCTCACCTTCGTGACCGCTAAGGAAAACAAAGAACAGAGCCGTGAGGAACTGTTGAAAGCTCTCATTTGAGCATCTTCTTTGTACTGACTGGGCCCTGCCTGAGTGAGTGTGTTTACACACACAGGCTCTTTACACATCCCTCAAGTTAAGTGGAGGCATCAACAGTAAAGAGCAAACCAGAGCCTTGCAAGTCACCCTTAGGGAAAGGCAGAGGTAGGTCATGAACCAGGTATCCCAGCTCCTCCATTGCTCTGCTACTTGGAAATTCATGTGGGAAGTTATTCACAGAAGAGGCGGCCCCCACAAGGTCATGAAGTCGTAACTTCTGGTCACAGCACACACCAGCCTAAACACCTCGTCAAACTGCCCGCTGTATTTTCCAAAAGCCTTGCTTTGACCTGCAAGGCTGGCCCTGCCCACCCTCCAAGCCCACCTGCCACCTCACACCTGCCTTATTGCATTTTGGTCAGGCCTGTCTCCTTTCTGGGCCAGGCTCCTTCCCTGGCCCCTCACACATGCTGTTTCCACTGCCTGCCACAACCTCTACCTTCTGCATCCACTTTCACACAGTTGGCCCCTTCTCCTTGTTCTGGTATCTGCTGATAAGACTTTCCCTACTCAGCTCGTCTAAACAGATTCTCTCTCATTCCCTAGCTGTTTCCTTCACAGTTAGTGTTTACAATGTGTATCTGTGCTTGTTTGTTGTTGTTTGGGTTCTCATCCCCCTCCCCCGCCCCGAGACAGTCAGATATCAGACTCATGAATGCAGAAATGTGACTATCTTATTTGCCATGAAGCTGACCCTTTTGCCTGTCTGGATAATGACCCTTAAAAGCAGTGGATGGATGATAGGGTGGTTTTGGGGTCACTTGACAGCATCCAAGGCCAGAGACTGGCACACTCAGTCTTTGTATTATCCCAACTTCCTACCACCTCTGTGGAAAGCAGACCTGCTCTCTAGGGGTGTGCATCAGCTCTGACTTCTTCCCAAAGGGAGAAATGTGAGGTTCAGAGCTGAACCCCAGAGACTGGCAGTGCCCTAAGCCAAGGCAGAGGGCCATTTTTTTAAAGTATTATTTTGTGTGTGTGTACCATCAAATTGGCTCTGACTGGTACAGGAGATTGCCACTCCTTCTCCAGCAGAGCATCTGGTGGATTTGAACCTCATATCTCTGTGATTGCAGTGCAGCTTCTTGTCACTAGGCCACCAGAGCTCCCTGAGGTCCATTTTCTAAACCAAGAACCCAATTAAGTTCCACAGCCTGCCAAGACCTGCTTGAAGAATCAGCCTACTACTGCCATTGAGTGGCCAGCTCCTTTCAATCAGCCTAAATGAAGCGAGCCACATAATGACTCCCTGGGACTAATTAGCAAAACGATCATGTGGTCATCATTGCTCTTACCATGCTGCTCTCTGCTAAGGCTCAGCTGCTCCCTCCACTGCCCGAGAGATACTGGCTACCTGTGTGCACCATCGAGTCAGAACCAACACCCATAGCCGACCTACCAGTGAGTTTTGAGAGACAGTAAATAGCACAAGAGAAGATTGTCCATCTTTCTTCCTCAGTGCAGCTAGTGGATTTGAACCATACGTCTTCAGGCTGGCAGTGCAATTCCTTACCACTAAGCCACCCTCCTCCAATACCTTTGCTTCTGCAACACCTCAAGACATCCCTCTTCCCTAGGCTATGTTGAAAGGGAGGAAATGTCAGACTTGAAGGTAGACATCCTGGCATCAAGTTCAAATTCAGCTTTGACTTCTCTGGGAGATCTTCCATGGTATTTTCTTTGTGGATCCCTTTGCCTCTCTGGACCTTCTTTCCTCATTTCTGCACAATGAAGATAAAGAATCCATGGTATTGGGTTCTGAGAACCCAAGGAAATTGTAAACATTCTTTGCAAATTGTGAAATGCAACAAAATTACAAGAAATCCTTGTTGTCCTCTTCAGTGCCTGGTTTCAATGTCATCTTCTCCCAGATGTCTCCCAGGGCTGCTCTCTTCCCTGGCCTGTCTGCCTGCTTTTCACTTAGCTTGCTGCCTCCCTGGGCCAGGCACAGACCTCATGTCTCCATCGGTGAGTGCCAGGAGTCCAGAGCTGTGCCACATTCATTCCATTGAATTCATGCTGCCTTCACAGCCCACTTTCCCCAATTCATCGGGGGGGGGGGGAATAACTAATGGGCACAGTGTTCTCAATTTTCTTATTGAATCATGATGGTTAAACATGTTTACATCTTCTATGCCCTACCTGGGTTTTTTTTTTTTGTTTTTTTGGTTTTTTTAAATTTAGGTTGTTTATTTTTCATTTCAGTGAACATCTACAGAGATTTTGGGATTTCATTCATTCATTGTTGCGCCCTTCTCCCCACACAAACCCCTGCCCCCCATGCTCCTTTCCTTGAAAAGCAAAAGAAAAACTCCCTCATTGGTACACAGTCCACCCCCCGCACCTCCCCAAACCCCACCCACTACCCCCAAATATAATCCACTCTGCAACCCTCATTGCATACTCCTACGATAAAAATAATGCCCTAAAATATGCTTTTAGACTATTCTCTCCCCCATAGACTTCAATGCCGTAAACATATTTCATCCAGTTTTTCTCAGTCTTACCCCAACCCCAATGCCAGCCTCATTCTACAATAGTGGCACCATATAGCATTTGTCCCTCTTTGACTGAGATACCTCACTCAGCATAATGTCCTCCAGGTTCACCCATTTTGAATAATATTGCATGAGTTCCTTGTTTTTCAATGCAGCATAGTATTCCATTGTGCGAATATACCACAGCTTCTCTACCCATTCGTTTGTTGATGTATGCCCTACCTGTTAATAAGTGCTCACTGACACCAAGCAAGTGATCAAAGACACTAAGAAACGCATAGGGGAAAGAGAAGCTCCTTGGATGGATCCCACCATTGATCCTATACTGACCAAGTAGATGAGATCTTCCCATTCATCACAGACAAGCTCCTACCATTGTTCCTGCTGCCAGCTAAGTTTCCTGATGTGTGTGCTGTCCTTCAGGTATACATGCCCGGGACATTCTGTGAAGGACCTTCAGTGTCCAGGGCCACCTCTCTTTAGCCTGAGTACAACACAGAAGTACTAAAATCCAGCTGGGAAGGTTTTGGGTATGGGGACAACACAGGGAGAGGACAGAGGGTAGGAGTTAGTGCTGGATGACAGAAGCAGGTTCAGAAGCAAGAGAGACTGTACAATCAGAGGGCGCAGACGGACAGAAGGGGGAGGCAGGACAGACTGCTGGCCCTGGCTATGTACCAAAACCAGCCAGGGGACCCCGCACGAACATATTCTAGTGAAGCTCTATCAAGAGTGTAAGTGCAGGTAAAGCTTTTTCCATAGAGCAAACACGAGCAAAGCATGAGAGGAGGGAGCCCCCAGGGGAGTCAGGTCTCCTGGGCTGGTTCTGGCTGTTCCGTTAGCGGGGTGTCAGAATCCTGTCATAAAATGAGCACTCTGTGCTGACACCTCTAAGGCCACACCCACATCTAAAATCCCAGGAATGGGGAGTTAAGCAACCTGTAGAAGTTGCTGCAACATCAAGCATTCAAAAGGGGCTCATTTGTTACAACCTTCCTCAAATCACTAACAGGCCAATTAGTTAAATCCTTTAGTGTTGTGACAGAAAGCAGATTAGCGGCTTCCAGGGCTGAGAGGAGGGGGGAGTGGAGTGACTCCTAATGGGTATTGGGTTTCTTTTGGGGATGATGAAAATGTTCAGCCATTAGACGGTGGTGGTAGTTACACTACTTGGTGAAAGTACCTTTAAAAAAATGGAATTGTGTGCTCACTTTGGCAGCACATATGCTAAAATTGGAATGATACAGAGAAGATTAGCATGGGCCCTGCGCAAGGATGACACGCAAATTCATGAAGCATTCATCTTTTTTAAAAAAAAGAAAAAAAATGCAACAATGAATGAACGGAAATCCAAAGTGTCTGTAAATTTTCATTAAAGTTAATAATAAAATTTTTAAATGGAATTGTACACTTTCTTTTTTTCCTTCCAAAATTTGCATTGTAATTTGAGTAATAGTTTATTGAACATGTTGGGGGTTTTATTCAATCATTGTGTACGTTTTATTCCATAACATCAATTCATTCCTTATTGCCTTTCCCTTCCCCCATATTAATAAGCTATCATTATTTATGAATTCCCTACTTCCTTCTTCATCCCCTCCTTCCTACCATTCTCTGACGTTCTGTGTTTAAACATTTCTGTAGCCTTTCATGATAGTAGCATTATGCTGTATGTGTCCTTTCATGCCTGACTCACTTCGCTCCTCATAATGTCCTCTAGGCTCAGCTATGCTGTGTGGTGTTTCACGAATCCTTTGTTGTTTTTTTCAATGTTGCACAGTAGCCCTTGTGTGAGTGTGCCATAGTTTCTCTGTCCATTCGTTCACTGATGGGAACTTGGGTTGTTTCTGTTTGCTGTTGTGACCAATGCTTCAACAACTGTGAGTGTGCATGTACCTGTTCATGTCCCGAGTCTTATTTCTTCAGGATTTATACCTAGTAGCAGAACGGCTGTACCATTTCAATTTCCAGCATTTTAAGAAGACACCATAGTGGTTGTACCATTTTACATTCTAACCAACAAGGGATGAGAGTTCCAATCTCTTCACACCCTCTCTAGCATTTTTTGTACACTGATTTATTAACTTTGCTATGGTAGCTGGAGTGAGGTGGTATCTCATTGTTGTTTTCATTTGTGCTTTAAGTTTGTACTTTAAATAGAATAACAGATTTGTTAATGAAGAAGGAAATGGAAGCTGCATTGAAGGCACTAGCAAAAAATAAGGCCCTAGGAATTGATAGGATACCAAATTAAATGGGAGGAGATTATAATTATTAGCTAATAAATTATAATGTCCAATTAAAAAATAACAAATTTGCAATTAGACAATTTGATTTTAAAATACACGCTTTCAAGAAGTAAATTTTATGATATGTGAATTAAAATTGTCATGTACTGAATTGTGTCACCCACAAACCCATATATATAAACTTGGCTAGGCCATAATTCTCAATTTAATCTATAATCTCAAGCGTTAAATCCTAATCCTTATAATGTAATGCCACATTTTCCTTCATAGAGTCCAGCCTCTCAACTTATTTGCTCAGTCTACATATTGAATAGAAGTGGAGAAAAGATACAACCCTGGTACACACCTTTCTTAACTTTAAACCTAGTGTTTTCTTGCTCTATTTAGACAACAGCCTTTTGGTCTAGGTATAGGTTTCACACTGAATATCCCATGAACTGCCAAAAGAATGAACAGATATATCTTGGAGAAAGTACAGTCAGAATGCCCCTTTGAGGAAAAGATGACAAAGCTTAATCTCACATACTTTGGGCATGTTGTTAGGAGAGAATATTCCTTGCAAAGGGAGCTCTGGTGGCCTAGTGTCAAGAAGCTGTGCTGCAGTTCCTGAAGGCATGTGGTTTGAGTCCACCAGCTGCTTTGTGGGAGGATGAGAAATCTTCTCTGGTGTGATTAATTGCCTCTGAAAACCAATCAGTGGGTTGGCTATGGGTCAGTTCTGATTAGATGGTACACAACAACAATAACAAGTGACATCATGCTTGGAAAGGTGTAGGGTCTATGAAAGAAAGACACGCAAGCAGTTGGATTGACACAATGACTGAAGCAATAGGATGAAGTAAGTCAGAGGTGAGGAGGATAGCACATGATAGGACAGAGTTCAGATCTGTTGTTCACTGGGTTGACACGATTCATACTCCATGGTACCTAAACATGATGCAGTGAGGCAGGCTTAGAGGTAGTTATAAAATGATGCTGTTATCTGTGACATGATCAGTTGTAGGGGGATTGGGGTGAAATACCACACCATTAGTTACACCACATCCTTGATTTGATGAAAATGTTTCTGTGGGGTGTCACCTGGAACACTTTTTATCTCACAAGAGATAAAAAAAGAAAAGAAATGAACACAGACTCCAGTATCACCAGGACTAAGAAATTAGGGGTACAAGATATTCTTTGCACCCAGGTCCCTCTGCTGGGAAAGTACTGGATCATGGGGGAAGGCACAGACAGATGGAGATGCCCAGAGAATGAATGCTGGACCTACAGATGCTGAAAGAGACGAGAGCCCTCTTTCTAGAATTGAGACAGAGGGCAAGCCTTCCCCACAAGCTGGCACTCTGAATTTGAACACATAGCTCCTAAACTGGAGAATTAATTTCTGTTTATTGAAGCCATACATTCGTGGTGGTGTTTCTGACATAGCACTGCTAGATAAACAAGACAATAACCTAATTTTTAAAATTGTGTGAGAAAATAAAAGTCACTTCGATGCAGAGGACACAAACCATTGCATCTAGTGTGGCCCGCTCATACAATGCTTTGTTTGGCCCACCCCTGGCATTTTCTTCACTACTGTTCTTTTAGTTAAGGTTCATTGTCATACATAAAATGCACTCATTTTACATGTACAGCTCTCTGAATGCTGACAGATTTCCAGCTTGGGATCTTAGACTGTCACCCCGAAAGTTCCTTCCAGAGTCTCCCCAACCTACACAATCTCTGATCTGATTTCTACTTCCAGAAATTAGTTTTGCCTGAGTTTGTGGGATTCCCTCCCCACCAAACAATGATCATAAAACAGTACTCCTTTGTACTTGCTTCTGAGATTCGTCCATATTGTTATAGGCGATCAGAAGATTTTTTTTTTCTTTACTGTTTAGCCACTCATCCTTTCTGGATAAATGTTATTCTTTCTTTCATAGATCTCTGTGTGATGCAAACAGTTTGCTCTCAGCTGCTAACCAAAACTTGTCTTTTTGAATTTTCTTATCGGGTTGAGGAAGACACAGGCCTGGTGAGCCGCTTCTGTAAGAATCACAGCCTGAAAAACTCTCTGGAGCAGTTCTAGACTGTATAATACCTGGATCTCCAAAGTCACAAATCAACAACAAAAGCAAAACCAGGTGCAACAATGACTGATTGAAGACCCTAAGTCTCTGTAAACTTTCATTAGAATTAATTTAAAAAAGAAAAACAAACCGAGGAACAAATACTTTCAATCACACAGCATACCCAGGACACAGACATTCAGGAGCGTTCTGTTCTTACTCACTCATTGCTGTCACATTAGAACAGACTCAGAGCTGACCCTTCAGTGGCCTTTCAGAGTCTGTACATCACCCAGGAGGAGACTGCTCATCTTTCTCCTGGGGAGTCACTGGAGGATTCAACCAGTGCCTTTAGGACAGCAGTGCAGCTCCATATGGATTTTGCCACCAGACCTGCCCTAAGGGTGTCATGGTCCACAGAGTGGCCAATATGGGGATTGAACCCTCAACCTTGGCATTATTAGCACCGTGTTCTAACCAACTGAACCAACTGGCTGTCTATTTGTCTTCAAAGTACTGTGCCCCTTAAAATAAAGCAAAAAAGCTCTTGCTATCCAGAAAACTCATGGCAACTTCTGTCTCATGATGGAACTGTCCCTCACAGGGTTTTTAGTAGCTGATTTTTAAAGAACGACCTTTCTTCTAAGATGTCTCTGGGTGGATTCAAATCTTCAATCTTTTGGTTACCAACTCAGGGCAGTAGTTTTGAGCATACACTCTTCATTATGTCTAAGTCATTATTTTACATATTATTGTTGTTAAGTGCTGCTGATTCAAGTACAACTCCTGTTGATCCCATGAACAGTAGATCTGAACCATCCAGCATCATCCTTGTCACCCTCAACATATTTGAGTCCATAATTACAAAGCCAGCATCAATCCATCCCATTGAGGGGCTTCCTCTCCTTTGCTGAACCCTCTACCTTTCCAAGCATGATATACTTTCCCAGGGAATTGCCTCTCCTAGTCTGATAAAAAATTACATCCTTATAAAACATATCAAATATAGACTTTCTAGACCTGACATTTCAGCCTCTTTAGTGAGAAAAAAGGGTGATGTGTTCTTTCTAGCTACTACCTGCTGAACAGGGGTGAAGATCTGGGGCTCAGAGGCTGGACTGGGATGGTCCAGGACCAGTAGCCAAGGGAGAATATGGATGTGACAGCAGCTGGTTCAAATTGGTCATTTCTTTTATCCTGTGAATTAAGAATTAAAAAAGCAGGGAGTCATTAATGACAATATGAAGAGCTACTTAGGGCTTGGGACCTGAATGAGGTGAAAAGTAGTGAGGGAATATTTAGCAACAATATGAAGAAATACTTAGGGCTTGGGATTTGAGTGAGGCAAAGAGTAGTGTGGCACACCATTTGAGAGGTGTATGAGGTCTGCTCAGTGAAAGCAGCATGTTTGACCTGGGAAAGGTGGTTACTTATTACCTTAACCACTGTGGGGGTAGTTAGGATGACTCTGAAGAGGTTGGGTGCATGCCGTTTGATAAGGCCAGCATCTCCTGGGACGACTCCAGCTGTCTGGTCTAGACTTTCAGGCAAGGGTCTGGGTAGGCAGTGGTCTACGTGTCCCTGGAGTAATTGTCTAAGGAGGGAAAGGTAAGGAAGGTGTGATGCTAAAAGAGGGGGGTCCAGCTGTTCTCCATCATGGCGCAGGATCAAGGTGTAAAAGAGAACTCCATGCGGGAGCTGCGCATCCGCAAGCTCTGCCTCAACATCTGTGTGGGCGAGAGTGGAGACAGGCTGACCAGGGCTGCCAAGGTGTTGAAGCAGCTCACAGGCCAGACTCCTGTGTTCTCCAAAGCTAGATACACTGTCAGATCCTTCGGCATTAGGAGAAATGAAAAAATTGCTGTCCACTACACAGTCCGAGGGGCCAAGGCAGAGGAAATCTTGGAGAAAGGTCTAAAGGTGCGGGAATACGAGTTAAGGAAAAATAACTTCTCAGATACTGGAAACTTTGGTTTTGGGATCCTGGAGCACATTGATCTTGGGATCAAATATGACCCCAGTATTGGTATCTACGGCCTGGACTTCTATGTGGTGCTGGGTAGGCCAGGTTTCAGCATCGCAGACAAGAAGCACAGGACAGGCTGCATTGGGGCCAAACACAGAATCGGCAAAAAGGAGGCCATGCTGCTGGTTCCAGCAGAAGTATGATGGGATATCCTTCCTGGCAAATAAATTCCTGTTTCTATCAAAAAGGCCGATAAAATGTTTTCACAAACTGTAAAAAAAAGGGAGTCCAGTGGGTTGGTTATGGCTCAGCAGAAATAGATGGCTGTACATCAAATCAAAGGGTCTCAGAAAGGATGATGAGTGGGGTTTTGCTTGGATACAGGCTAAGGCAACAGGAAGTAAGTTGCTGCTTTAACAGTTTATGAAAACTAAACTGCCTAATGGTAATCTTCAGAGGTCATATAAACACGATGTGGTCTGGATTAGGCATAGGTTGGTCAGATAGGGAGGAAAGTAAAGAGCTCATATCTTCAAGGACTTCAGGGCAGCCATGGTCATGAGCCCAGGTGTCTACTGGAAGTAGGGTAGCCGGGTTGAGGGACAGTGATTGAGAGGTTAATATCAGGGTTCTCAAGAAAAAGTAGATGGAGCTCCTGTATCCACCCAGGGGGAAATAAAGATAGGAAGTGATGGGAAAGCAGGTCTCCAAGTCTATGGCTACAGAAGACTTGCAGAGGACTTCTTGGGATGAGTTTAAGCGCCTTTTTAGTGAGGAGAGCTGCTGCTGCTAGGGATCACAAGCACGCTTGTCATCCTTGGGTGGTGACATCGAGCTGCTTAGAGAGGAATGCAATGGGGGTACAGGTGGGTTCAAGAGGCTGAGCCAAGACAGCAGCAATACCCTGTTTGTATCAGTGTATAGATGGAAAGGTTTAGATGGATTTGGTAACGCGAGGGGTGGAGACTGTAAGAGGAGATGCTGGAGCTTGAGGAAAAGCTTTTTTTTTTAGCAATGTGACCAATTAATTATAATTAGATACAGTTCCATTCATGACACCAGTTACTGAAGGGAATAGGGAAAGGATGATTGGTTGGACTATCCCGGTCTCCAGGAATATCAATTATATGTAGTAAAGAAGATACATTCTCAGGCATGGCTGAGTTGGGCTGAGTCCCAAGTAAAGCACCTTGTCATCTATACCCAGATTCAAGAGGAGTATGAAGAAGCCCTAGGAGAAAGATGTAGAGGTTCCCACTCTCCAGGCTTCTGGAATTGCTTCTTACCCAGAGTGGGGCACTAGGACCTACCCCCACCATGACCCCAAGGAAGGACCCGAAGGATCTCTTCTGATCTTCAGGTGCCCAGTTTGGATGCATCCATCTCAAGAGCCACTTGGCTTGGAAATGATGAAGGGGTCTAGCGTGACTTTTCAAATAGGTGGGGATTCTTTGCCAAAGCATAGAGGTAGCCTCCCATGGCTCCAGCTGATACAGTGGTGTGAGAGACAAAACAGTTAGCTGAAGATTTCTGAAAGCATCCTTTTCTTGATTTCTGCCAATTGAAAATGTGTTCCAGCCAATGACGTTTGTAGAAGTCAGTGTATCCACCAAGTCCACAGAGAACAATGTTAGTTAGGAAGAGGGCGTGGTTAGGATAGAACTGGACTTGTTTGGCCTTCTTGTTCATGTCCATCTTGTTGGCACAGTACAGGTCCATGTAGTGCTGGGTTTGGCTGGACATCTTCTCTGTGCATCCAAGTATTCTGGAGACAAGGAAGTAGAGCATCTGGTAAGAGAGGTAATAGCCTGAGTAGTCACGTGCGGTGGCCAGTCTCCTACAGAAGTCTGAGTAGCTGCAACTCTTCCTGCTACTAGTCCCTTTCTCCAGAAGTTGCCCTATGCAGTTTTCCTTGATCTGCTTCAGTTTGGTGTCTCCATACTGGACAAACTTGCAGGTAAGAGAAGTTTTAGTATGGGTCCAGGCCTGAGGAAGCTTCCAGAACCCTGGCTTGTTGGTGGGCAAGGAACACTTCGAGGTCAGCAGCTTCATCTTCAGGAATAAGATGGAACTGTTGGTGAGGACCTCCAACTTCTTAGACAGTATTCCTGCATATTGGCTCAGTGGCTGCAGCTGTTGATTTTTGGCCCAAGTCTGAGGAAGGCTTTTTAACTATCTGGGGTGAATCTAGGGGTCCTTGTGAGATGGTTTTTGCCACATCATGAAGAGGTTTTGTTAGTAAGGAAAAGTTGGGAATCTAGTGTCTAAGGAAACCGATAAAGCCAGGAAAAGAGGGGATTTATCAGCAGTTTTAGGTGTTTGGAGGTTTTCAATGACTTGGCAACTGGGGGGGGGGAGGGCGGTCAATTGAAAATTGACAGTATGTGACTGTGGGGAGGGTCAGTTGGGCCTTGGAGGAGGATATCCTGGATCCCTTGGAGGCCACGAAGTTAAGAAGTAGAGCAGTGTGAGTTCATGAAAGTTCATATGAGGGGCTACACAATAAAATATCATCACCATATTGCAAGGAACACTAGGGGATAAGAAGCTTATTGGAAAGTAGGTGAGTAACAATGGGTTTTAAACCTCTGCCGTGTTGTGCAGAGATAGGAAATTGGGGTCTAGCAGGAAAAGAGAAGGGGTCTTTCAGAGTAACAAAAATAGGCTGATGGTGGGAGGCTACAGCTAGAGTGAAAAGATCCCATACAAAGGGGTTGACCACGTGTGGTGGTAAAGGTGTTGTAGAAGGGGGTTCAGAGGCAGAGTCCTAAGGAGAATAGAACTAAAGGCTGGTCAGGCAAACCAGGTTTTCTTGACTCCCAGTGAAACACAGCTCCAAGTTTAGACAGGAGGTCTCTACCTAGCAATGGAGTTGTGCATGTAGGGATAATTAGAAAGGAATGGATGAGTACTCATTTGTCAAAGGTAATGAGGAGGGGTTGAGCGGTAAAAGGCTTTAAAGGAGGCCATCAATTCCCATTACTAAGACCTGCGAAGGGAAAACAGAACCTGAAAAGGTAGCCCCCATGTCAACCAGTAAGGAAACTGACTTACCTTTTACTTGAAGGATTACCCTGGCCCCTGCAATGATGATGGGGGTTGTTGAACCTGGGCATCTTCAATCTTCAGCAGCTAGGCCTAAGAGGTCGGCCCGAACGGGGACCAGGTTTGATGAAGCGACTACCTGACCATGGCTAGGCACCGAAGGGCAGTCAGCCTTCCAGTGGCCCTGTGTACCACAGATAGAGCAAGACCATATCAGAGAGCGAGGTTAGGGCAGCAGTTAGCCCAGTGACCCTCTGTGCCACATGTGAAGCATGCACCAGGAGGTAACAGCTCCTTGAATGAGGAAGTGTTTTCTGACCACTCCCTGCTGCTGCTGCCACTGCCTGTAGGGCAGCTATGAGGGCTTAGATCTGCAGATTCACTTTCTGATGGGCATGAGTCTCCTTATTAGCCTCTGCCTGTTCCTTTCAGGCATTAAAAACCTTAAAGACTATGTTACCAGGTCTCAAATAGGTGTTTGGGCACCCTCCTTAGCCTTTTTACTTTCTTTTTTATATTAGGGGCTGATTGAGTGATAAAATGAGTAGCTAGGACAGTGGCCTTGTTGTGGAGGTAGGTAATTGTACAGGGTTTTTAATGTCTGCAATAGTAAGTCAGCAGAGGGAAAAAAGGTTGCTAAAAATCTCAAGACAGAATGACACATATTAGAGTCCAGAGTAAAGTAAATTCTTTCTACTGGCAATGTCTATTTTAAAGAGACAAGTTTGTATATCATTTCTTTTTTTAAAATTTTTGTTATTTTTTTAATGTGTGTACCACCAAATTCGATCTGACTGGTACAGGAGGAGACTGTCCCTCCTTCAGCAGAGCGTCTGGTGGATTTTAAAGGCTCACCTCTGGGATTGCAGTGCAGCTTCTTGCCACTAGGCCACCAGAGCGCTCCTGTATATAATTTCCAACAGCTATCTTTTAAGTTAAGTTTTTCAATTGATAATTTTAAAATATACAGAATGTATGAGCTTTAAACTAGTATTATATTAAACTTAAAACAAAAAGGAAGAGATAAATTTGAAAAAAATTCAGTTCTGAACTCTGGCTGAAAAATTTACAGTGGGTAGAAAATGCTTTAAAAAAAAAAGGAAATAAAATTCTTAAACCTGTTTAGTAAAAGAGAAAGAAGGGTGTTGTTAGACAGGATTTATATTTTATAGGGATTGGTTGACTGAGTTTTGATAGAGGGTAATATGCTGGAATGGGGTAGGGAGCGGGTTGGAAGGAAAGAAGAGAGGAGCATAGGAGTTTGATTCCTTTATCTGTGATGTTTAGTATTGACGCTAAGGGAGGCTAAGTGGGATTATTTACTGGGTGGGGTCAGAAAAAGGAGAAAGATGATATTTTATCTGCAGGTTAGGGTTGGAAAAGGAAGGTGATGTTTTAGTTTCAGAAGATTATTTTTTTAATAAACTGAAAGGTTAGTTAAAAATTTTGGCTGAAGTTTTAGGCTGTGTCTGGAAGAGGCCAGCATATCGCCCATGTAACATTTTGCAGTGTAACATCAGTCTTTTCCCATCTTAATAAATTTACTACAATTGATGTAATATAAAAATTTTAAAACATTTCATTGTTTCTTTTCAAACTCATTATTTGCAGGTATTATAAACTAAAGCAAATAAAATTCACTTCCCCTCAAGTGTTCTACAATTTACTACACACTTTTAAATTTAGCTTTTACTATTTTTTTATATTCTGGCACAAGCAGACATTCTGATTTAAAGCAAAATTACTTTCATTTTCCCTCTTAAACAAAAACACACAAGCTTATTACTAGTTATTTTACTTTCCCTCTTGAATCTCACACTATGCTAAAACTTTCAAATTTTATTCTCAAGGTGGCTTGTGCTTAGTAGACTAGATATACTAAGTTATTTCACATGTGTTCACTACCTCAAAATGCTACATTTTAATAACTGCGATATTTTTAATTGGCTCAGAAATAGTATGGTTTGATTTCACTTGGTAAAGTTAATATGATTTAAAAATATAGATACATAAAAAAACAAAAAAATAGATACATATATGTATATACGCACATAACTTACACTTTTTAAATCACGGAAGAACAATACTTTTCAAAGTAAAGAAATAAATATAAATACAAATACTAAAAGTTACTTTATGGTGGGCTAAGAGAACCTGCACAGGTTGGCAGGTCTTACAGAGAGATATGGGAACAAAACTGAAAGAAAGCTTAGATGTGGTTTCTGACCATCTTTGAGTCCATTGGCAGAAGCTGTGAAGATGTCAAGGGTATTAAAATGAAAAGTCCCATTTTTAGACTATTGAGAATTGTTACCTAGCTGGAATTGCAGCAATGATTTGTTACAGTAAAAGATTAGTCTCTCCCAGAGGTATGTGGTTCGAATCCACCAGATACTCTGCTGGAGAAGGAGGGACAATCTCCTCCTGTACCAGTCAGATCTGATTTGACGGTCACACATAAAAATAAATAAAAATTTTAAAAAATTAAAAATAAAAAAAGATTAGTCTCTTGGGGTAAAGGTCCTCAGCCAGGCTCAAGTTTTAAAGATAAGCAAACATTTGACTACCTATGGTGTTCAGGTCTGTGGGTGAGGACAGCCAGGATCTCAGAGCAGCCTCTGAAAGCTAGAAGCCTCAGATTCTGGGAAAGGCTGAAAGATGGCGTGGGCATCCCCTATCACAATCAGTAGCCTGGAAGCACAAGGTGGGCTCCCTAATGCAGGCCTGCGATTTTTGGAAATATTGGATATATGTACAGACAGGAGTCCAATGCGGATAGACCTGAATCCCAAGGGAGTTCAAAATGCCTGGAGGCAAAATTCCTGGGGTCTGAATGAACAGTGCTTGGGAAATTTTATGAGCAGATGGACCTTTCTGAAGGAAAATTCTTTTCTGAGTCAGATGTCTTTTCTGAGTCAGAAAAGGGATCTGAGAGTGCAGAGGCAGACATCAGAAGAATATGTCAGGAGACTAGGAAGAGGCAAAAGTCATAAGAATAGGGGCAAACTTCTTGATGGGAAGAGGTGCCAGATAACTCCCAGTAAAGGCTCTTCTAATAGAGGTAGCAGTGGATAGGAAGAATGAGGAGTTCAGGGAAAGTGGACAGTACTGACAACTGGACATAAACACAAAATTAATGGAAATAGACAACAAAGGGTCTTTCCGCTCAGTCCATTCAGGTGTCCCTCCAGCCGTATGTCTCGCAGAGTAAAAGTGTGTCTTAGCAATAGGATACTTGAATCAAGCCCAGGCCTGGTTGAGGTCCCTAGAGGATCCCCTAAATTGCCACTAAGTCATAAAACAATAACACAGGACCGCGGGTGGGAACCCAATCAAACTCCATGGCTTCAGAGTCGTGTCAACCGTGGAATCTCTTCACAAGTATTCAAAGCATTCAGTCAACAAGCATACACACAAAAGGGGAGAAGAGGAGAGAAACAAGACCATTTCTGCTCAAAGTCTCAACACTGTGCGAGCTGAGAGGTTCAAAAGAGAGAGAATGAAGAGCGCCACACTCACCCCAAAAGAAGGCGGGGTGCAATATGTCTCAACTCCTCTCCCAGGTTTTGCACACCAGGATGTTAAGTCTTCCCACTGGACATAAGGCCAAAGATTCAAGGAAGGAACTAGAGAAAGAAAGGAAGCTAAAGAAATTGTATGAAAGGATCTCCCAGGTGGAATTCCTTGGTCTGCAGAGAGAGAAACAGGCAGAAGGACAGACCAGGGAAATACAGTCCAATATAGACATTTTTTAAGTAAAAGGTAAAGATGAGAAAGATACTATTCAAAACCAATTTAAAAATTATCGAAGGAGTATAATTCCGATCATCACAAAATATTACTGAATAATTTGAAATAAAACAATATTAATAATTGTGTGTATGATTTTTTTCCTTGCTTTCTTTTTTATATGAATATTTTTAATGAGAAGAATGCGACTGGATGACATTTCTGGGTTTTTTTACATCATTAACCTACTGTCATCCAGTCTTCTCTGACACAGGTTACTGGGGTGGTAAATCTTGCCAGTAGCTGACTGCTTCATTGTTCTACCTGAGAGCAGCTGATGGGTTTGAACAGCCAACCTCATGGTTAGCCCAATACTGTGCCACCGGAAAGTTCACTCTGGTGGCATTATAGCGCCACAGAGGCATAACTGAAGTACAATGAACTGCGTGCTTCCAGGGCTTCATGTACATAGGGAAGTTGCACAATGAATAAGGAAGACTGGCAAAGAATTGACACCTTTGAATTGCTGTGTTGGTGAGAAACACAGCTGTACCATGTACTTCCAGATGAACAAGCAAATCTATCCTGGAGAAAGTGCAGCCAGAGTGCTGCTTAGAAGCAACGATGGTGACACTTTGTTTCACACATTTGGGCTTGTTATCAGGAGGGGTCAGACCCTAATGAAAACCATCATGCTTGGACAAGTAGAAGGTCATTCTTCTGGAGACGCTTCGTAGATGCATTCAAAATGGTCCAGCTTCCACTCTAGTCCTATTGATTCTGTAGATGGTAGATCAATCTTTAGTTAAATGTGAAACTAGAATGTGCATTTCAAGTTGGGTATTTGTGTACAGTTTATTCATTCTTATTATGAAATGATAAGAACACAATGGATAATTAAAGTCTCTATATATAAAAAAAAACCAAACAAAAACCAAAATGGTCCAGCGTCTGACCTACGGGCATAGTCTGTTCTATAACACTGTCTCTAACAAAACTAAGCTGTCTTGAACACCTGGTAATAGAACAGTTTACCTTTACATCAAGAAGGTTAGGAAAGCATCAAAATCTGCAGGTAGTGTGCGCTCAGGCTGACTAAGAGAGGATTGTGCTGTGAGACCTCAAGTGCTCATGAGGTTGTCAAAAACAACAAAAAAAAAGTGTCAACAGAGTTTATGGTGATTCTGTGCTAAGCGTGTCCGTGACAGGATTCTTGTTGAGGAGCGAAAAAACTACTGTGAATTATTGAAGGCACAAGCACAAAGTTGGAGAGCAAAATAAAAAAAGGCACCTTTCTAAGAAATAAAATAACTTTTTGTTGTTGTTGTTGTTGTTAAAAAAAAAGTAGAAAGCCAACAAAAAAGAGGGAACTCGTTGAGCTCTGATGGCCTAGTGGCAAGGAGCTGCACTGCAATCTCAGAGGTGTGCGGTTCAAATCCACCAGATGCTCTGCTGAAGAAGGAGGAACAATCGTCTCCTGTACCAGTCAGATCCGATTTGACGGTACACAGATTAAAAAAATAATAATAATAATAAAAGAGGGAACTCATCAAGAACATAGATTGACATGGTGACTGCACAATGGTCTTAAGCTTAAGCACAGCTGAGACTGTGAGGCTGGCACAGGACTGAGGAGAGCACTGTTCTGCTGTATCTAAGGTCACTAAAGACAGAGCCAACAATACCCAACAGCCCCAACAAACTGCATCTGTTTATACAGTCAGGTCAAATTTGACATATACGTGGTAGACACAAAATCAGGGGAAATGCCGTTGGACTTACCCGACAGCTTTATACAAAGTAAACTGTGGTTAGTGGATTCTTATTTTTCTCCTTTACTTCCTTTATAATTGGTGGGCTAGGCAATCTTCATTTCTAACGGATCTGACAGCTAAGGTCCGTAGTTTCTATTTCTCCATCATCTTTATAAAGTTATTCTGTCAGGTCTTGAGTTAAAAAACAAAACAAAACCCTGAGGCAGTCTCTCTCTCTGTCTCTCTCTCTCTCTCTGTAAACATAACCTTTAGTTTCATTTTTGGGGTTTTTAAATTTTTATTGTTGCACATTTTCTTCCTCCCCCCACCCCCAGCCCTTCCCTTGTTCCAGCAATGCATCAGTAAGCACTTCAATTTCTCTTCTCTTTCTGAAAGCAAAGCTATACCTGCATATCACAGGTTAATGAGGCTTCTTCCAATCCTAATGCTCTTTCCTTCTTCATATAGTCCAGCATCTTGGATTCTTCGCTCAGCATGTTGTTGTTGTTGTTATGTGTCGTTGAGTTGTCTGCGACTCATAGTGACCCTGTGTACAAGAGCCCTAAATCCTACTCTATCCTGTGCAGGATCTTATTGTCTCTGACACACCTACCCCCATTACCCCAGTTACTGAATCAATCCATCTTATTGAGGGCTTTTCTCTATTGTGCTTTCCCCCCACCCTTCCAAGCATGACGTCTTTCACCAAGGACTGGCCCCTCCTTGCAACATGTCCGAAGTATGTCAGACAAAGCTTCAGAATCTTTGCCTCCAAGGAGCAGTCTGGTTTCACCCTCTGTAGGACAAACATACTTTGGAAATGTTGCAAGGTGGGACCAGTCCTTGGAGAAGGACATCGTGCTTGAGAGCATGGAAGGACAGCGCAATAGAGGAAGACCCTCCATGAGATGGATTGATTCAGTCACTGCGGTAATGGAGGTAGGTGTGTCAGAGATGGTAAGTTGGCACAGGATAGAGCAGGATTTAGGGCTGTTGTACATAGGGTCACTATGAGTCACAGGCGACTTGACAGCCCATAACAATGACAGGACAAACCTGTTCATTTTCTTAGCAGTCCATGGTTTACTCAATACTCTTCCTCAACACCACAGCTCAAAGTCATCAATTCTCCTATCATCCCTAGTCATTGTCCAGCTTTCTGATGCATAGCAAGTAATTACAAAGACCATGGCCTGTATCAGGTGCACCTTAGTCTCCATATTGACATAGTTGCTCTTCAGTACTCTGGAGAGGTCTTTGACAGCAGACTTTCCCAATGCAATACATCTTTTCATTTCCTGGCTGCTGGTGCCAAGAGCACCAAGGGTGTGAGCCAAGCAAACTAAAGCTGTTAACAATCTCAATCTCTTCACCATCTATCATGATGCTGCCAATCAGCACAGTGGTGAGATTCTTTGTTTTCTTGTTATTGAGCTTCAATCCATATTGAAGACTGTAGTCCTTGACCTGCAAGTGCTGAGGCTACAAGTGCTTCAGGTCCTCCTCAGTTTTAGCAAGCAGGATTATGGCCTCTGCATAACACAGCATAACTCAGCATACAGATGGAATGAGCATGTTGAAAAGCTGCAACTGTAATGCATGCCTCTCCTGATTTTAAATCACACAGCGTCCCCATGTTTTGTTTAAACAATTGTCTTTTGATTTATATTACAGATTCTGTGTGTGCAAAATTAAGTGGTCTGGAATTCCTGTTCTTTGCAATGCTATTAATAATGTGTTGTAATCTACATAGGTGAATGCCTTTGCACAGTCAGTGAAATAAATGTGAACATCATCTATTCTCTGCTTTTAGCCAAAATCCAGCTGACATCAGGAACAATATCTCTCATCCTTTTTCTGAGTCCAGATTGAATTTCTGACAGTTCTCTGTCGATATACTATCCCAACCATTTCTTTTTTTTTTCTAACCATTTCTTAACAATCATATGAAACCTTTCCTTACATGTGATATCGATATTGTTGTATCATTTCTGTGTTCTGTTGGAGCACCTTTCTCTGGAATAGGCACACATATTGATCTCTTCCAGTTGCTTGGCCAGGAAGCTGTCTTAAAAATTTCTTAGCACAGATGAATGAGTGCTTCCAGCCTTGCAGCTGTTTGTTGAAACATCTCAACAGGTATTCCTGGAGCTTGTTTTTCACCAATATCTTTAGAGCTGCTTGGACTTCTTTCTTGATCCTATACTATCTCCAGAAATGGTTAGACATCAATCAATTTTTTAACTATATTTTAAAAATTTTTATTGGTTTCCATGATCAATTTTTTTTCATGATCAAGATTTTCTAGAATTACTGTATATATGTCTTCATTTTCTGCATCCTGCATCATTCAGTATTTGGCCCATAGGATCTTTCAATATTTTAACTCTATGCTTTAACCTTTTCTGCAGTTCTTTCAGCTTGAGAAACACCAACACTTGTTCCCTTTTGATTTTCTATCTCCAGATATTCACACATTTCATTATAATACTTAATTTACCTTTTTGAACCTTCCTTGGACATTATCTGTTCAGCTCTTTCACTTCATCATTCTTCCACTCACTTTAGCTACTCTGGTTCCAGAGCAAGTTTCAGAGTCTCTTACAACATTCATTTCTTTGAGTTTTTTCTTCTGTTTTTTCAATGACCTTTTCTTTCTTCATTCATGTCCATAAAAGCCAAAATCTAACCTTGAGTATATCCCACTTGAATTTTAAATTATCTCAAGAATATGTTTAATATTTTAACTATTAATTACTAAATTGAGTCAAATGAGTCGTGGGATAACATACAGGACATTATATATGATGAAAGCAAAAGTCATTAGTAAGATGGTAAGTAAAGATAGAAAAGACCAAAATCAATGTCAGAAGGATTCTGAAACTTGTTCCAGAACAAAGAAAAGCTAAGGAGAATAGGATAAATGATGACAGAAGAGAGCTGGAAAAAAAAGATTTCAAAAGGAAGTTAAGACTTTGCCAACACTGAAGTTGTCAAGGATCTCATTTTACCTGGATCCACAGTCAACATCCATGGCAGTGAAGAAATCAAACATCTTTCACTGGACAAATCTACTGCAAAGGCCTCCGTCAAAAGCTCAATGGGAAAGATGTCACTAAGGTGCTCCTGACCTTCGTCATGGTATTTTCATTGCTTCAGATGCATGTGTGAAAGCTGGACAATGAAGAAGGAAGACCAAAGAAGATTTGATGCCTTTGCATTGTGGTGTTGGTGAGGGATATTGAGTCAGAAAGGGACGGATGAAAGGTCAAGCAGATATGTCCTGGGAGAAATGCAGACAGCACACACCTTAGAAGCAAAGACGATGAGACTTGATGATATTATCAGGTGGAGAAAGACATCACACTTGGTCAAGTAGAAGCCAAGTCAGTGGAAGAGCACGATTCTCAATGAGATGAATTGACAGAGAAGCTGAGACAGTGGGTTGGACACAGCAGCGGTGCTGAGGATGGTGCAGGATCAGGCAGGCCTTCTTTGTATTGAACATAGGTTCCCTATGACTTGGAGCCAACACAATGGCAACTAACAACTACAAGAGCACTCTGCAGACAACCACTCAGTTATTAAAAAAAGAGAGAGAGAATAACATATACATGATGAATCAGAACAGTATGACGAACAAAATGATTCAGACATAAGAGATAACATGATGCATAATTACAGTTACATGATGTTCTAGAAAAGGCAAAACTAATCTGTGATGATAAAGATCTAAATAATGATTTCTTCTATGATGAGGATATAGGCTAGAAATTTTTTAAAGTGATGAACCTTTAGCAGGGCCATGGACACAAAGGTACATGTAAAAATGGAATTTCATATTAATAATGATGGAGGTGTTATGCTGAATGTATGCTATTCTTCAGTAAGTAAAAGAAGCTTCTAGGGTGTCCCCCAAAGTGAGGAGTCTCTTGGCAAATGGCAGCTGTACCCCAGTGTTCCATTCACCTCACCCTGCAGGAGTTGAATATGCTCTCTGTTCTCTGCTCAGAGGCAGAAGTGGGGTTTCCCAGGCCAGAAACTAACTGGTCACCCCCACAAGGATTCAGAGCCTGGCGGAGGAGCAAGGCCAAGCAGAGGACTCACACCCTTCTTGAGGCCCTACAGAGCTGCCATTGGCCCCTTTCATTGCTACTTGCTTCCCAGAACTAGCACCACTTTGGCACTACGTGGTTCTCAATGAGGAGTGGCTGTAACAAGGCCTTGGGACCCCTTGCATAGCTCCTCTGTAGATGCCTGCATTGGGCATGTGCCCCAGGCTACTCTTCCGGGGCTCCTCTGCTGGTCCATCAATCAGGGGACGGAAGCTCCTGCCTGAGGAGACCCTGTACAGAGAGGCAGCGGGGTCCCTACCAGAGCTGTCAGAAGTGATGAGGGTGTGTGTGTATATGCACACTCATGTCACGTCTAGGAGGGTATCTGTGCATGTAATGGGGAGGGAAGGCAGTGATGAGAACATGCACTTTACTACCACCCGACTTGGACTGGAAGCTTGGAGCCACCAGGATCTCAGGCAAATGACAGCTTCTCTGAGCCTCAGTTTCCTCATCTGCAAAAGTAGGGTGATTCCAACAGCACTGACCTCACAGGATTGTTTGGGGCACCTTGTTCATGATCAGCCATCAGGAAATGTCTGTCCTGTCCTGTGCCTCAGTTTCCCTCCTGAACACAGGAGGAGGCTGGAGCCTCTGCTGTTCTAGGTGTACAAGGCCACTGACACATTAAGAAGGAAGAGACTGAATGACTGCCAGAGCAGGAGCTGGGAGCCATATTTGAAGGCACAGACCTGGGTGGGCTCTAGAGACGGAAGCCGCAAGGTTCGGGCAGGTCTTGTATGGCCCAGGACCCAGGAGGACTCATGGCTGGAGTCTCAGGCCCCACTGCACCCTGCCAGCAGCTGGGAGGCCCTAGCTTTCAGGTGCCTGAACTCCATTGTCTCCCCTCCACCCTGGCTCCTTGTCCTATTGAAGGAAATATGTGGGAGGGCTCTGCCCTCTAGTGGCCGCTGGCAGCCAGGGCTCCTGGTCGTTAGGAGATGTCAGTATGTTTCCTGGTGCCCACTGCACAGGAAGGAGCCCATTTCACAGAAGCTGACGCTGAGGCTGCTCCTGGGACCTGGCACACAGGAGTATGCATCTTTGAGCATTTTTGGAGCCCTGAAGCCCCATTTCAGATATGACCACCCCAGGTTCTAGGTGGCCTTGGTGAAATCTTCCCACCCCCAACCCCCCACCCCAAATCTGAGTTCAGAAAGAGAGAGGCTTGGTTGAGGCCTAAAGCCAGTCATGGTGAATGGTCAACATGAGCATGACTGAGCTGGACAGGGGACAGGAACAGAGAGTGAGTCCCTGAGCTCTGGGTGGGGTGTGCCTCTTCCCTGATTGGAGGGGGATTGTCTACACACATTTTCCATTGCAGCTCTATCACGAGACTGTGGCAGGTGCTCATGGCGGGGAGCATCACAGGAGGGGGGAGCAGGACCTAAAGTTTGGTACAAAAAGGGCTTTGTTCTCTCCCTCCCATCGTGGCCCCAAGTGGAAAGAGCCGGAACAACAGTGGTGGTGGTGGTGGTGGTTGTTGTGTGCCCTCAGGTCTGAGCCGACTCAGAGCTGAGTTGGGTTTTTAGAGGCAGTACATCAAACAGGGGGAGACTGTCCATCCCTCTCCCTCGGTGGATTCGAACTGCCTTTAGGATTGCTGTGCCGTTTGTTACCACCGGGCAGCCAGAGCTCTAAGGGAGAGAAGGGGAAATGAAGGTGACATTCTGCCTCTTTAGGAAGGTCCTCTAGGTTCTCTCTCTGCCCAGAGAGGACGATCCCAAGGGAAATACGGTGAACCCAGAGGGGAAGCAAGTCTTTCTCGTACACGGGTGGGTCGTGAGCTGAGGCTGGGACCGAGCCTGCAGGGGCTCAGGAGTCCCCCAGCCTCCATGCCTCTCCTGCCAGGCCTTTCATCCTCAGGTCTGAAAGCTTGTAGAGAATGTGGATTTGGTGGTGAAGGGGGTGGATTTGCCTGCTGTGTGAGGCAGCTGATATTTGGGGGAGAAAGAGGCCAGCGACAGCCAGCCAGCCATAGGACAAGGCCCTGGCTCAATGTGCATGGATCTGTGCACATGAAGCTCAGAGGGAGGCCCCGTGCAAGCCCACCCACCCACAGGAAACCCTGTGCCTCCAAGGGAGGGGCCTTCCCAGGAAGCCAGGTGCCTCTAGGCTCTGACAAGGACATCAGAGGGACAGCCCCTCCCAGCCTTTTCCCACTTCCTGCTCCCAATTAGCACTAATTAGACAAATGGGAGAACCTACAGACCATGTAGTCAGCTCTACAGGCTCCTAGGGAGGCGGCCCCCCAACCCCATGAGGGCCCAGGTGAGCCAGGTGGGGGTGGGCCTTGGGGTTCTTGTCTCTATAAGGGGGAATCATGTGACAGGGGCACATATGCCAGGGTCCCCCATAGATGCTCTGAAAGAATGGAGTTTCCACCATGAGGGCTTGGCCAGAAGCAGGGGGAACCTATCAAGGTCCGTCTCAGCCTAGTTTTTGAGGTCTATTCACACCCCTTCTGATCTCTCTACCAATCCTCATTCATTCATTAAAGAATAAAGTATTTGTGGGATCTCCTCTGTGCCCTGGAACCCTAGAGATAGCTACATTAGGCTGAGTTGGTTAGAAGGGCATTGGTGGTCCTGCTGAGGACCCAGAACCTTGTCCAGGAGGCCAGAGGACACATGACCAGAGCAGGCCAGGGATAGCTGTCTTGAACACCACTCTCCCTGACCCCAAGGCCACGTGGAATCACCCACCAGGCTGGCTGAGGGTGAGCAGGGCTGTGTCCTGGAGAACAGAAATAAGTTGGTCACCCTCTTCAGTAAGGCTGTGTCCTCGTCCTCAGTGGTGGGCAGTGAGATGAGGCTGATCCTTGGGGACAGGGGAGAACTGGCCTTCAACAAGGGATTGGCTCTGGGACATGCAGGCCTGAACAATCTGGGCCTCAGGCTGCAGAGTCAGGGTCCCTTTGCTGATCACTACATTCTCAGGCCCTTATTCCTGAGCTGGAGGACAGGAAGAAGAGCCCATGCCCTGATCCAGTGCCAGTGTGTCCAGCCACCTCTTGCTCCCCGGAAGATCCCTACCAGGGAGACAGAAACTCTGCTCTGCTCTTCTTGTTCTGCCTCGGAGAGGAACCCAGGCAATTTAGTGTTGCTATGACGACGTACGCTTTCTTCTTCTCTATTCCGCAGACTGAATTTGAGTTGGAGATGAAATCCTGGTGAGTTGTGTGTTTAGAAAACACGTGGCCGCTTGGAGAGATCTATGTGTCTTCTGTCTCCCCAGTGTTCTTCCATTTTCTCCAAGAGTGTTGGGGGACAGGCCATGTATTTACTCCCTGTGCCCCTCAATGGTCTTCAGTGATGGAAGAGCTGTGGGCTCGCCCTGAACAAGTCTGCTTGTAGGAGCATGTGGATGATGTTTCCATATGCAGCCTCAGAGGAGAACAGGGCCCCCTCACCCAGAAAAGGGAGGAGAAGCCGTGAGCAGAGATGCCCACCTCAGCTGTTCCATTTTCTATTCCCAAGTTCTCTATCCAGTCAGGTGGGTTAATCAGCTTCTCTGGAGGGAGGGCTAGAGCATCACTGGCTTTATGGATACTCAAAGGAATTGCTTCTTGGGAAGCAATTACCTGTGAAAGAGACACACTCTGGCCAAGCCTGGCATATCCACCTGTCTGTGGTCATGGAACCTGGATGGCCAGGCCCAATCCCCAGCTTGTTCTCCCAAGGAATCTGCTGTCTACTGCTGCTCCAGGCATATCCACCACTGGCTGTGTGCCTGGCATCGTGAGAACCTAGGGAAGGAGGGAGGTGCAGCATACTGTTCCGGGCTCCCCTATTCTGGACTCACAGCTGGCTGGCCATGAACGTGACCTAAGTGACTTTTTTGTTCCATTCTGGACTCCCTGAGTCTTAACTTCCTTAGCCTGTGAGGCTAAGAGCATTCAGAGCTCAGGGGCAGGCAGAATGCAGGAGAGCAGGCACTGAGAAGCCCACATCTGCCTATTCACTGAAACAAAGTCTGCAGGACAGGAAAAACTGGAAACAACTTGAAATAGTCTACTGTGCATCCTGGAAAAAGAACACCACAGACCAAAGCCAGTGTGTAATGTGTTCATCACAGACTGAGCAAAAAGTAACCACAGAATAGGATGTGAAGGCCAGAGTTCCTTTAACAGAACACTGGAGACCTCAGGATCATTTATAATTTACAATGTGTAACTTAATATCAAGAAATGTATATAATACACCATAGTATCAGGAGGAATCACCACTCATCTGTCAGTTTGCTTAGTAAGTTAACTTAGTATCAAGAAATGCATATAATACACATACTGTCAGGAAATACCACCACTTGTCTGTCACTTTGCTGCACTTTGGTGACTTACATGTTGCTGTGATACTGGAAGCTATGCTATCACTATTTCAAATACCAGCAGGGTCAATTTGGCACTTCCTCAAAAAGCTGAACATAGAAATTCCCCATGACTTAGCTGTTCCACTGCTTGGAATATACTCTAAGAAAATTAGAACTGAAACACAAAAGGAGATTTGTATGTTCATAGCAGTGTTATTCATCATTGCAAAAACACAGAAACAGCCCAAATGTCCAACCAATATTGAATGGATTGAGAATTTGTGGTACATTCATACAATGAAATACTATGCAGCATACAGGAGCAATGATTTAGAAAATTACTACCTAACTTGGGAGGGACTGGAGAGCATTATGCTAAGTGAACTAACTCAGTCTCATAGGAAAAATACTATATAGGAAGATAACATGCAAAACGGATATGAGGATCCAAGAGGAAGCACAGAGGTGAGTATGGACAGGGGGGAATCATAGGTTGCACAATTTGAGGGGTGGGTAAAGAAAAGGGGAAAGATCCAGCTGTGATCTGGAAAGACAGGTCAATGGTGGGCATATTTTGGTGCTGATTAATTCTATAAAATATAGTGAAAGGGAGTGGCTGTATGAAACACAGTGTAAATGGAGATAGTGTGAAAAACAATGTATATCAACATTGTGAACAAACCAGTATAAAATTAAAAAATGTATTTATAATAAATACCAGCAGGTCATCCATGGTGGACAGGTTTCAGCAAAACTTCTAGACTAAGCAGCAGTACTGGCCATGCACTTCTAAAAGAACAGGTCTTTGAAAACCCCATGAACAAGGAAGGTCATTATCAGATATACAGATAGAACCAGAAGAGGACTCTCTCAGGTTGGAAGGCGCTCAGAGTGCAATGGGAATAGAAGCTTCGTCAAAATAGTCTACCACAACGATGGAGTGGGCATAAACCTTTCACCCAATGAAGGCCCTTCATTTGTTGATGTGGCAAAATTCAAAAGGAGGCGAAACAGCTGCAAACATCCATTAATAATTGGAACATGGAATGCATGGAGTCTGAATGTAGGAAAAGTATAAGTTGTAAAAATTGCAAGTTGTAAAAAAATGAAATGGAACTTATAAAGATTGACATCCCATGCAACAATGAATGACTGAAAATCCAAAATCTCTGTAAATGTTCATTAAAATTAATAAAATAAATTTTTTTTTTAAAAAAAAGATTGACATCCCAGGCATTAGTGAGCAAAGATGGACTGGTTTTAGCCAGTTCTAATCTGAGAGTTGTCTGATCTACAATGCTGAGAAACACAAATGGAAAAAGAGGCTTGGAGTGTCTCTTTCAATGTCAAAAAAGAGGATTTAGAGATCTGTCCTGAAGTAATACTGTGAGTAATAAAATATTATCTATACACATAGAAGGGAAATCTGTGCTGGTGGCTTTAGTGGTAGGGTCAGCTGTGAGTCTGTTCCAACACATAAGTAGTTGTTGCTATTGTTGTGTATCATCAAGCCAGAGCTGAGCTGACCCTCCTGGGGGTTTTCAAGGCAGTGAATCACACAGGAGGAGAATGCCCATTTTTCTCCCACAGAGAAGCTGGCGGATTTGAACTGCATGCCTTTGAGTTGGCAGAGCAACTTCTTACCACTAAGCCACCAGAGCTCCCTCGATGGTCCTTAACAACATTCAAATATACAAATCAACTATGAAAGCCAAAGGGGAAAAAAATTCGAGAACTTGGTCAACTTCTGTTGTCTAAAATTAATAGACCTTGCAATCAAGATGCATCAAAAATAATGGATGACTGGAAAGCAAAAGTTGGAAACAAAGGAGGAGGAAATTGGGAAATGTGGCCTTGGTTACAGAAATGGCCTGGAGAGCATATGACAGAATTTTGTTCAAATGATTTATTCATAGAGAATGCTTTATGAAAAAACATAAACAGTAATTATATGCATGGGCCTCACCTGATGAACTTATACAGGAATCAAAATTTACTATATCTGTCAAAGGAGAAGCTCCATATTATCAGTCAAAATAAAGCCGTGGACTGACTGTAGAACAGATCATCAACTACTCATAAGCAAGTCAAATTGAAGGAAAAATTAAAATGAGTCCACAAGAACCAAAATATGACCTTGAGTCTATTCCACCTGTATTTAAAAATCATATCAAAGGGAGTTCTGATGGCCTAGTGGCAAGAATCCAAAGGTGTCCTGTGCTGCGATCCCAAAGGTGCACGGTTTGAATCCACCAGATCCTCTGCTGGAGAAGGAAGGACAATCTCCTCCTGTATCAGTCAGAACCAACTCTACGGTACACAACAAGGGGATTGGGGAAAGAAGAAAGAAAAAAAACACACATTAAGAATAGTTTGGGGGCATTAAACATCAATGAACTGAAGATCATATAATTTGTGAGATGCCATCAAAAACATCATGCAAGAAGAAAGCAAAAGGTCATTGCAAAGACAAGGAAGAAAGAAAAGACCAAAATGGATATCGGAAGAGACTCTGAAAATTGCACTGGAACAAAAAAATAGCCAAAACTAGTGGAAAGAATTCTGAAGTAAGAGACCTGGACAGAAGATTTTAAAGGGCGCATGATAGGACAAAGCAAAATATTACAATAAAAATGTGTGAAGAGCTTGAGTTAAAAAACCAAAAGAGAAGAGTAATATTGGTATTTCTCAAACTGAAAGAACTGAAGAACAAATTCAAGCCTCAAGTTGCAATATTGAAGGATTCTATGAGCAAAATCTTGAATGATACCGGAAGCATCGAAAGAAGATAGAAGGAATACAGAGTTGCTATATCTGAATGTTACAACACTGAACCATTTCAGGAAGGAGCATATGATCAAGAACCAATGGTACTGAAGGAAGAACCCAAGCTACATCGAAGGCATTGGCAAAAAATAAGCCCTCAGGAATTGATGGAATACCATTTGTCATGTTTCAACAGATACAAACCTCGACGTGCTTACCTCTATGCTAAAAAATTTGGAAGACAGCTGCCTGGTCAACCAACTGGAAGAGATTCATACATGTTCCTATTCCAAAAAAAAAAAAGTGATCCAACAGAGTGCAGAAATTATTGAACAATATAATACATATCACATGCAAATAAAATCTTGCTGGAGAGTAAGTACATTGACAAGGAACTGCTAGAAATTCAAGCTGGATTCAGAAGAGGCTGTGGCAAAAGAGTTATCCTTGCTGATGTCAGATGGATTTTTGGCTGAAAGCAGGATATCAGGAGGATGTTTACTTGGGTTTTATTGACTGTGCAAAGGCATTTGACTGTGTGGTTCATAACATACTATGTATAACATTAAGAAGAATGTGACTCCAAGAACATTTAATTGTGCACATACTAAATCTATACATAGAACAAGAAGCAATTGTCTGAACTGAACAAGGGAACAACAATCCATGGTTTAAAATGAGGAAAGGTGTGTATCAGGGCTGTATCCTTTCTCCATCCCTCTACAATCTGTATAATGAGCAAATAATTTGAGAAGCTCCATCATATGAAGAAGACTGTGGCAAGGGTGGTGCTATATTATCTCACATGCTTTGGACATGTCAAGAGGCATGCAGTTTGAATCCACCAGATTATCTGCAGGAGAAAGATGGCCAATCAATCTCCTCTCATGTGATTTACAGCCTCTGAAAACCCACTAGAGGGTCAATAATAGGGTGGTTCTGACTTGACGGCACATACCAGCAACAACAAGCTGCAGAAACATCCAGAGCTTTTGCAGAGCTAGAGTCAAGAGTCTGCCACAAGGCTGATGGCAGCAGGACGCACACCAAGCAGTGAGCTGTACAGATCAGAACCAGCCACACATGCAACTACGGCTCTCTGCGAAGAAGGAGAAGGAAGGCTGGGTGAGCCCCCACTGGCCAGACTCCAGCCAGAGGCCATATATCAACGTCCCACCTCTTCCCCATGGATCGCCACCAGGCCCACATGTCTGCTGTCTCCCTGCTGTTCATGTGTCCTAGTCATAAGCAGGACACAGTCCCTTCTTAGTGAAACTCCACCCCAAGAGCAGCACTCAGGACAGGTCCTTGAGGGTCCCAGGTTCTGGACTTTTCCTCACAGTTGTCTCTGAGAAGGAGACACGAGTTAATATGAACTTGACATTCTTCACGCCAGTTTTTGTTGTTGTTGAACCTGACATTCTTCATGTCAGGGCAGGGAGATAAAAACAACAAACAAAACAGAATTCACAGAGGCTTAAGACTGAAGCGTGATTGGGAGGAACATGTGGGGTCTCTTTTTGGGGTGAAGAGGGAAGAATGATCCAGGGTCAGGAGCATTGTGTGATGCCTGGGCTCTGTATGAGGACACTGGCTGCACACTAAGTGAGGCCATGAGGGTCAGGATGGTCCTTGGGTGGCTGGCTGTAGCCCAGGACCAGGACTGCCCAGCCCAGGAAGACCTGAGGGCAAGTCTGGGCCCGCAGTGACCTGAGAGGGCTGTCTGGCGAGGGTGGGCAAGGGAGGGCCTTTCCAGGCCAGTGTCTGTGTCTGTGCACTCACACAGCAGGCCAACTCAGGTAGTAACCATTTTCTTCAGAAGCCGCCTTAGCAGTTGGCACTACCCAGACAAATCCATATTCTCTTCCACCACCAGGACACTCTTTTTCTCTTTTTTCTTTAATCTAAGGCTTCAGGGAACTCTAAACAACTAGCTGAGGCAATTTCTGAAATGGCCGAAAATCACGTAAGATGCTTCTAAAGCCCAAAAGCGACCACTGTCAGCAGACCATGGCCCTCCCAGTGACTCTAGCTTTGCTTCAGTGGGGTTTCCAAGTTTAAAGGTGTCTCGGAAGCACCTCTCTATGCCTGGCTTAACACAGTCTCCCTGCTTCCTACTTTCACCCATCCAAGCCCCTCCTGGGCAATTTAGGCTGTAATGGAGCTTATATTCCCTCCTCACCTGCAGCTTTGCCTTCATGGAAAAGAGGAAGAGATGTTTCCATTGGAAGGAATAAAAAAGATTCTCAACCACATGTGAACAGCATCTGTGGATAGGGGTTTGGCAGGGAGGACGGAGAAGTCAGTGCATCCAAGGACCACAATTCCTCTTTAACTCCATGACAAATTTTTCATTCTATCGCAGAGCAAACACTGGGCTTGAACTAGGCATTGCATACATCCTCCAGTTTAATCCTTGCCATACCTTATGGGGCAAGTATTCTTATGCCCATTTTTCAGATAAGTAAACTGAGGCTCAGAGATTAGACAACTTGTTCAACATCACAGCTTGAAAAGATGATGCAGAACTGGGTTTAGGGTTTACTTTCAATCTCTTCTGGAATCTCCACCATGACTTCCCTTCCCCCAAGGAGAAGAAGTAGGGCCGCTGGAAGGAAGCAGAAGGAGCATGGAGGGAATAGAGAAGCCTGGGAGGTTGGGAGCACCAGGCAGAGGTGTTAGAGGTGGCAGTTGGTGCTTCCAGGACTCCCAAAGACAACAGCCGGGGGAAATGGAGGGGCACCAGCACTTAGCAACGTGATGTGTGCTGGGCACAGAGCCCTCCGAGGTGACACAACTGAAGGAAAACTGTTCAACACGAGTATGGTGATGTTGTTGCTTCTTTCTCCCTCAAACGTGAACAGACCTTTGAACTGGACCAATAGGGAGGAGGGAGAGGAGAGCAGAGCTGGCAAGAAACAAGTTGCTGGGTGTTAGGGAAGAAGACTGGCCTGGGGACACGAGCAGAAGAGAAATGAAGGCCATGTGGACAGAAAGATGGGTGGAGAGGAGATTTGGGATGCTTGCTCTGGGCTGTGTTCTTTCCAGGTTTTTGGAGCTGAGTTTGCCTGTCTCACGCCTCTCCCTCTTTTCATCCTTACTGGACCATGCAAGGTGGGCTAATGACAGATGAGGAAACTGAGGCATGGAGAGGAGAGAGCTCCTGTCTGTGGTTACAAATTGAGGATGAAGCCCTAAGAGGCCTGAAGCTGGCTGCCTCTCCACCCTGCGTGATGTCACCTGGGGTGAAGTGCATCAGCAGATAGATGGAAGTCCTTGGGTAAGACTGTTTTCTTTTCAAAAAAGCCAGATAAAACACAAAACAATAATCAGAATAAGAATTTATTTTCCTGATGTTAGACTGCAACTCCTCCTGGCATACTTGCTGGAGAGTTGGCTCAGATTCATAGCTGACCCTCCCTCCAGTGGCTTTCCAGGACTAAATCACATGGGAGGAGACAAGCCCAGCTTTCTCTGTTGTTGGTTGGAACTGCCCAAGAGATGTGCTCTTTGGCTTAGCAGCACACTCTATGCATTGTCCACCTGAGCTGCCTCTTAGAATGCAATATATATTGTTGTTGTTATGTGCTATCCCAGCGACCCTGTGTACAACAGCTCTGAACCCTGTCCTATCTTGAGTCATCTTCATTGTCTCCGACACACCTACCCCCATTACCCCAGTCACTGAATCAATCCATCTCATTCAGGGTCTTCCTCTCTTGCACTGTCTCTCCATGCTTCCAAGCATGGTGCTTCTCTCCAAGGACTGGTCTCTCCTTGAAACATGCCCAAAGTATGCCAGACAGAGTTTTGAAATCCTTGTCTCCAAGGAGCAGCCTGGTTTTACCCTCTCCAAGATGAACCTGGCTGTTCTTTTAGTAGTTCACGGTATAGTCAATACCCTTCTCCAGCACCACAACCCAAGGCATTGATTCTTCTACTACCATCCTTAATCATTGCCCAGCTCTCTGATGTATAGCAAGTAATTGCAAAAACCATGGTCTCAATCAGGTGCACCTTCATATCCAGGCTAATATCATTACTCTTCCATACTGGAGGGGTCTCTGACAACAAATTTTTCCAATGCAATTTGCCTTTTGATTTCCTGGCTGCTGGTACCAAGAGTGCTGACTATGGAGGCAAGCAAGTTGAAACTGTTAACAGTCTCAATAGATATAAAATTAGTTTATAATATATATAATTCTTCTAAAAGTTTTTTTAAAAATATAATTCCTTAAAATAGGATGAAGACTGAGGCAAGGGAAGAAATTTTAAGGAAGACTGAGAACACAATTTAAAGCGATCAAATCCAGTGGATTCCAAAGCTTTTCTTTTTCTTTTTTAAAGAAAAGACAAGGCCCCTACTTTTTTGCAAACTTTTAACACTTAACTCTAAATCCCAAAGGAGGTAAAAACGGTGATGCTTCAGATGAAGTTCAATCAGCAGTGGAGAAGCTGCTCAGTTGCTTCAGAGGACAGTCCCTTGCTCTTCTCAGGGTCACAATGTCAAAACTACAGATCCATCAACTTCCCCCCCACCCCCCCTCCATTGGTTTAATGTAGGGGAGAACTGAGTCAAGATCAGGATGTGGAATCAAGATTCAGACAGACCTAGGATTAATTCCTGCTCTGCCACTATCTTCCTAGCTGTATGTTATTGTTACGTGTCGACTGTGACTCATAGCGACCCTATGAACAATGGGTCTGAAACCTGCCCCATCCTGTGCCATCCTTACACACGTTGCTATAGTCACTGTGACTTCCTCTCTTACACTGACCCTTCACTTTTTCAAGCATGCCATCCTTCTCCAAGGACAGGCCCTTCCTAACAACAAAATATATGAGCTTCACCATCCTGGCCTCCAAGGAGCACGCTGGTTTCACTTTTTCCAAGCAGACCTGTTTGTTCTGGCAGTCTATGGAATATGCTGTGCTCTTCTCCAACACCACAACTCAAAGGCATTGATTCTTCTGTCCTCCTTTGTCCAACTTTCAGATGCACAGCAAGCAAATGAAAAGACCATGGCTGGGATCAGGTGCACCTTCGTCTTGAAGCTGACATTATGGCTCTTTAGTAAGTATTCTGGAGAGGTCCCTCACAGCAGATTTCCCCAAACTGACTCGTCTTGATTTCCTGACTGTGGTGCCAAGGTTGTTGGTCCAGGCAAGATGAAATCATTCACAACTTCACTCTTTTCTCCATTTGTTGCCTATTAGCCCATGATGAGGATTTTTGTTTCCTTGATGTTGAGATGTAATGATATTGAAGACGCAGTCTTTGATCTTGGAAACCCTCTGGGCCTTTTGGGCTTGCTCTGCCATCCCCTCTCTGGCTGTATGATCCTCAGCAAATCAAATCTCTTCTTTGAACCTCAGTTTAACATATAACACTAGACAATAGATGCGAGCTGTTGTAAAAACTTAGCAGCTATTATGTGTAAAGCGTTTTTATACAGTATTTGGCACAAACTCAGTTTGCTAATTGGTGGAGTTAAGATCTCTTTCAAGGTCATTGCAAACAAACAAGCAAATACACACACAAATCGCTGCCCTCAACTCAGTCCCAACTCATAGCAACCCTCTATTGAGTTTCCAAAACTGTAAATCTTTGTGGGAGAAGACTGTCCATCTTTCTCTCTTGGAGTGGTAAATGGACTCAGATCACTGACTTTTTAGTTGACAGCCCCACCCTATGCCACCAGGGCTTCTTTGGAAGGTCACAAAGAAAGGGGGTGCTGCCTTGCTGGTTTACAACTGGTGATGTGTACCCCACATAATGCAGTGCCTAGAAAACTGAACACATGTGAAATGAAACGTATACTTAAAAAGCAGATGTGGGTGCAAGTAGATTTCCCCAGAGATGGTGCAGAAAGAAAAAAAAACACCCCACCACCCAAAGGTGTGTTGCCTCTTCCGCGTGAGCCTGACTCAGTCCTGCTTTCCAGTCTCTGCTGCCGGAGGAGAGCAGGGGAGGCGAGGACAAGCTGCCAGTGTGCCCGGGCAGCCTGCCCACCAGCCCCGCTGGGGAGCCAGAGCACCAGATGATTTTGCTCACAGTTACAAGAGAGGAAAATGCAAGAGGCTCTGTCCCTTCAGTAGCCCCCCACGGCCTGACATCTGCACACCTGCAAGAACATCCTCTTGTCCTAGAGACTTACCACTTAGGGATCCCAGAGACCATACAGGGAAGAAAGGATGCTTCGGCGCCAGTTGAGAAACACAAACGGGTACTGTGGTAACGTGGTCTGCTCAGAAAAATGACTGTGTTAATACCCTGGAGGAAACACAAAAAGGAAAGCTATCAGCACTGTTCTGATGGATTGCATGTGGAGGGACACAACTCAAATTTTTTCTCCTGGATGCCTTGATTCTCCTGTGTCTTCGTGGCTCCCCCTGTGCCAGGCTCTGATGAGGACCAAACAAGAGTTCCACGCAGACAGGGGAGGCTGGTTTAGATCAACGCCAAGCTTTCAACAGGCAGCCACTCAGTGGGCGGAGGCTCCCATGTCACGCTGTCTCGTCATTTTACTTGGAACAAATGAAGAGGCCTCAAAACAGGATCTCACTGGCACCCTTTATGCCGTTCACCATCACATGAACTTGTGTGCTTTTGGAAAGGAAGCGCACAAAGAGGTGAGGACAGAGTAGGTGAGCCTGGGAAGAAACCAGCGCAGCCCACAGAGAGTCACGCTTTCATGTCTGACTTCCCTCTTCCCTCCCACCCACGTGGCTGCGTGGATGTCTCTCATTATTTGTTCCACATAATTGGAAAGTGTGTCGGGATCTCCCTGACACAGCTCGGAAACATGCTGCTGAGCTGTCCCTTCCGACGTGGTGGACAAACGCAGTCGTGTCTCAATTAGTCCCCACCTGCTGGCTGCACTGACAGCGCCAGAGTCCTGATCTTAGATCCCAAACTTGTGATCTGCTGGTGAGATTGAAAGTAAAGGGCTGGCGAGAAGCAAGAGCCAGGAGGTGCTAATCACCATTGATCTATGCCCACCCTCACCCTGTCTTTACAGGTCCCCTTCGGATCCCTTATAATTCCTTCATCCCCTTTCTCCACCCACCAGACTCTGATCCCGTGATTGCCCCACCCCCTGCATGCTCAGCCCCCTGCCTCCTTTCTCTCCCTGTTTGGACTTTTATCCACATCTTACTAGTTATCCTCCTATTTTTACAATAATGAATCTATGCAGTATTTGTCCTTGCGAAACTGAGTTCACTCAGCATAATGCTTTCTAGACTCTCCCATGTTGTATTTTATGAAATTGTTGCTTCTGAGTGCTGCATAGTATTCCAGGTGCACATGTTTTTAGGTTCCTTTCCTACTGAATAAGAAACCTTGGTGGACAGTGGTTATAAGAAATAGACTATTAACGGAAAAGTTGCCGTTTTGAACAAACCAGCTGCTCTGCTGGGGAAAGATGAGGCAGTTCATGAAGATTATACAGTCTTGAACCTTGTGGGGCAGGTCTGCCTTGCACCTAGGGTCACTATGATCAGGAATTGACTTGCTGGCCGTGGGTTTGGTTTATCCTACTGAGCTCAACATCAAGAAAACAAAGATTCTCACCACTGGGTCAATGAACTGGCAGCTTCAGGACAGATGAAGTAGAGACTGAGATTGTTAGCTTACTTGGTTCCACAATCAACATTCTTGGCAGCAGCAGTCAGGAGATCAAAAGACTAATTTCATTGAGAAAGTCTGCTGTCAGGGACCTCTCCAGAGTACTGAAGAGCAACAATGTCAGTCTGGAGACTAAGGTGTGCCTGACATAGGCCTTGTCTTTCTGAGTACTTATGCATCAGAGAGCTGGACAATAACCAAGGCTGATAGAAGAAGAATCCACATTTTTGTGCTGTGGTGCTGGAGAAGTGTTGAATATACCATGGACTGCCAGGAGAACAAACAGGTCTGTCCTAGAGAGGATGAAACCAAGCTGCTCCTTGGAGGCAAGGATTCTGAAGCTCTGTCTCACATACTCTGGGCACATGACCAGGAGAGACCAGTCCTTGAAGAAGGACTTGGAAGGGTAGAGGGACAGTGCAGGAGAGGAAGACTCCCAGATGAGATGGATTGACTCAGTGATTAGAGAAATGGGCTTAGTTCTGTGGGGGATGATGAGATTAGCTCAGGGTAGGGCAAAGTTCAGAGCTAATGTACATAGGGTCGCTATGAGTTGCAGGTGACTTGATGGCACATAACAACAGTTGAGCAACATAAACCCAGCTGGCCCTTGTCAAATGCAGACATCAGACCCGGACAACATGGTGACAGTAGAGCCCAGAGGGTTTAACTTCGAGACACATTTGTTAGAGGGAGAGAAGGAGTCACTTACAACCCAGAACCTAATGGTGTTGTTGTTATTGTTAAGTACCACAGGGTCAGCTCCAACCCAGAGCGACCCATATCTGTACAAAAGTACAGAACCTTGCATGAGTCCGCACCACTCTCAGTCTCTGCTGTGAGTAGTCTCATTGTTGCAAGCATTGAACAACCCATCTCTTCAAGCATCTTCTTTTTTTGCTGATCCTCTACTCTTCCAAGCATGACACCTTTTTGCAGACCTTGGTCCCTCCTGGTAACATGCCTCATCACCCTTGCTTCCAGGCAGCACTCGGGCTGCTCTTCCTCCAAGATAGATTTATATGTGCTCTTGACAGCCATGGAGTATTTAATTTTCTTCAACACCATAATTCAACGGCATCAATTCTTCAGTAGTTGTCTTCTCATCTGGGGCCAATTCCATTTCTCCTTTCAAGGGCTTGGAACTTGTGAACAGAGCCTGAAGCTGAAAGTAGAAAGTGTGAGGCTGGAGGAAATGTCTTTTTAATGGAAGAACTTGGCTCTGGACCCTCCTCCACTCACTACCCACCATTCTGACCACTCCCTAAGCTCAAAGAGAGATGAGAACCCTCTAGCATAAAGCAAAGAGCAGCAGAGTGGCCCAGAGCTGCGCCATGCCAGCCTCAGAGGCATCTCCCTGTCCCTCTTAATACCCACCCCCCTTTTCCTTCCCAAATTCTCAAGGCCCTTTGTTTGAGGAACTCCAGTGGTGGAGTGCATTAATCCCGCAAGCTGCTCTGTGGGACAAAGATGAGGCAGTTCCTCCCAACCCCGAGATTTCCAGCCCTGGAGACCTGAAGTGGATTGTTATGAGTTGGAATCAACTTGGTGGCTGAGGTTTGGCTTTTGGTTTTGTTTGTTCAACCTCAAAGGGTGGCATCCACGGTCCTTCTCTGCTTCAGAGTCCTACACACGGCTGGGATAGAAACCGAATTTACTGGTTCCAGCATATAAAGTTTCAAAAGTGGTGTTAAAATGTCCATGGACCCAAAAAGAGTTATGACAGTCAACCAACGACAATTCTTATATAAATTCTTGCATTACAAATGGCTGGCAGAAGGACAAGTTAACTTGCCCTATAATGTTGCATAAATGCAAAGATATCTGATGTCCTAAGACATAGTATATATGAATGAGTGAAAAGCATTTTTTAATTTATTGTGCTTTTAATGAAAGTTTACAGAAAAGCTGGATTTTCATTCATTGCTGTACATTTTCTTCCCTACCCCCCACAATTCACTTTTTAAAAAAAAATATTCATTCATTGTTGCAGTTTCCTCCCTTTCCCCCCACACTTCCGCAGTCCACTTTGCTATGCACCTCTTATTCTGAACTGTTGTCATACAAATAATGCCTAATCATAAATTCCTTTTAAACAGTTCTTTCCTTCATCTGTTCCAATGCAGTGTTCATTATTTATCCTCTTTTCTTAGTTTTCCCCCAAACCTGAAAGTCAATTTTTTAAAAAGTCTATTTCCCCTCACTTAAAAATGACTGAACCAATCTCCTGCTCACAACATGAACTTCACCACAATCACCTTTATTAGCTGCAGCTTTCAAATCATGAAAAAGACTCAGGATGCTCTCTTGCACTGAGCCCCCCCACACTGAGTTGATTCTGACTCCTATCAACTCTGCAGGAGGCGCTAACTGCCCCCAGGGTTTCCACAGCTGGCTATCTTGATGGAAGCACAATGAACATCCTCCTCCTGAGGAGTTCTCCTGAGTAGGTTCGAACTGCTGGTGTTGTGGTCAGTAGCTGAATGCTTTTACCCACAGCACTATCAGACCTCCCAAATCCACTGCTGCTGAGCCAACTCCAAATTATTGATGACACTTAAATGGGTTTCTGAGGGTGAAAGCCATTATGGTAGGAACTGGTGGGTTTGAACTGCTAACCTTCCAGTTATCAACCCAACATTTAACACCACTAGGACTTTTGTAAGGCTAACCTCCAAGTCTCACCTAAAGACACACTCCGGGACAGAGGGATTTGTTCCTAACTATGTGACAGCCCTGAACTTAACATATATCTGCTATGCTCATTGTAGGATGTGAGTGTGTTGTAATAGGTTTGACAAGCTGGGAAGCTGGATCTCATGGGGTGCTGAGCCTGCTGAGGCTGGGGCAGGGACATGAGGGCACTTGGCTCCGCACAGGTCTTTTACATGAAAAGCAAGGCCCAACCCCCTATACCTTATCTTTGGCATTTGCATTTGAACCAGACCACACTGAAGGATGGTGACATTGACAAGCAAAGAATCAACTGCATTTTGGGACAAGGCACCAGCAGCTCTTAATTCATTTGGAGGGTAATGAAGAAACATTTACACAACTTCCTGCACTTGGCCCCTAACAGACTTAATTACATGAAGAGCCCGCTGTTCCAATTTTGCTCTGATATACCCAGGCAATTCTGGTTAAAAATGGACCACACTAGGCAGGGGGATTGATCGCACCAGAGCAATCTGGTACTGGCTGATACAACTCAATAGGAATCTTCCCTTTCCCTAAATTCTCCAAATAAAATAGTCTTCCTGCCACCCTTGAAAGTTAATTAGCAAGTGACTTATTTATAACATTAAGGGCTAAATTACCTAAGTGCAGTAAATAATAGTTAAGACAAATACTTTTTCACTAGCAACTGATTGACTTAGAAGAGTCTCAGCCCCTTCCAGGGCACAAATGAAATATCTGCGAGAGAGAGCACTATTTCAGGGCAGTGCACGAATTCTCTAGGGAGTGCCAGGCCTCCTGGGGTCCACTGCTCTCTGGGATTCTTCCTCAAGGCCACTTAGACCCTTGCCAGCAGCATCCTGAGCCCATGGTCTCTCTGAGGCCTGGTTCTATGGTTGACCAGCTCCCAGAGATTCTCAAGACAGAACTCCAGGTTAGAGCCAACAAAGACTGGCTGGTAAGCAGCTGTGTCCTCCACATGCTCCTCACTGCCGTCAGCGCCTCCACCTGATCCCTCTACCTCCAGCCTGGCCGTCCTCCCTCCGTGGCCTCTCCAAGCAGTGCGGTTTTGTTCTTTGTCCTCTAGGGTCTCTGTCCCACTTCCATCCCCTTTTCAGTTTTAGTCATGGCTCTTCCTAGGTTGTTTGCTCTAGATTTCCTCCAGTGTAACTGAATTCCATTCCTCCCATACATCACTGGGCAGCACTCAGAGCTCCCGACTTTCTGAGCCACTGCAGCTTTTTACCTGAGCACCTCCTGGGAGGTCCTGGAAGCTCCTAGCTCCCGCATCTTCAACATAAGAGCCGCTCAGGGAGGAGCCCCCAATGGGGTTATTCCACATCTCAATGTGTGAACGAGTCACAGACTCCTTTTCTGAGAGTTCTAGGTTTCCAATCTCCTCTCCAGTTATGGAATAATCGACTTTGATCCCAGAGAAAGGAACTTTGAGTGCCAGAATGAGGAAGACAGCACGATGGAGGGCTGCCCTGCCCTGGATTCTCTAAAATCATGGGCCAATCTTTGTCCTTTCAGTTCCTGCAACTAGTACTGGCCCATTAAAGAATGGCTGCTTAATAAACGCAATACTAAGATAAGGAGCAGGCCAGAGAGGGATTACAGGAAAGAGGAAAGTGCAGGAAACAGCAGGAAACAGCCTGGAGTGAGGAGGGAAAAGGAATAAAATCCCCAAAATAGAAGTCTCCACCACAGAGGTCAACAAATATGTCTTCTCTTTCAAAGTCACTAACCACAAACTCAAGCTATTTGTTGTAGCAGGTGGTTCAAAGTGAAGCTATCCGTCCACTGTCCTTACGAAACATGACATTTTTTTTCTTTTTTGAGTGGAGCAGTATGAAAGAAGACAGATCCTTACAAAGATATAAACAATACAGTTTAAAACAAGGAGCTTGACCTAAATCTAGAAGCATGAGCAGATGACGTCTTAAAAATGTTTTTTTGTGTGAGATGTTATTGAGTCAGCTACGACTCATATGACCCTGTGAATAACAGTTCAGAATCTTGACCTTATCCTGTGCTTTCCTCATAATCTTTACCATTCTCAAACCCACTGTTAAGCCGCTGTGTCAATTCATCTCTTGAGGGTCTTCCTCTCCTTCTCTGGCCCTCTATCTTTCCTAGTATGATGGCTTTTGCCAAGGGCTGACCTCTGATAATATGCTCGAAGTATGTGAGACAAAGCTCCACTATCCTTGCCTCCAAGGAGCACCCTGGTTGCATTTCCTCTAAGATAAGTTTGTTATACACACTAGGAGAAAAAAAATTGCGTGACTCACTTTATTGTAGTGATGTTGTTAGGCGCCTTCGAGCTCTGACTCGTGGTGATTCCATGAACGACAGATCTGAACCTTGCCCTATTAAACTCACTTCATGTCAGCGGTCTGAACTCGGAATACGTCTGATGTATGCATGGGGCTGTGACGAGAGGATGAACGCAAGCTGTCAGGCACAGCCTCCTTCTGCCTGGGCCAGCAGCCCTCTGCTCTCCAAGAGGTACCTCCTGTAAGACAGATCTGTTCTTCTGGCTGTCCATGGGACAGAAGACTCTTCACCAACATCACAATTCTAAGGCATCGGCTGTTCTTTGGCCGTCCTTTTTAATTGTCCAACTTTCACAAACATACAAGTTACCTAAAAATACCATGATTTGGGTCAAGTGCACCTTAAGGAAATACCTTGCTTAACTGAGGTAGTGAGTGGTGGGTGGTACCAACAGCACCCCCAGAGCTGGGAGGGGTCCTGCAGTGAGCACTAAGCCGGCATCTTGTTCACCAACACAGGTGCAGCCAGTGGAGGATGAAAATCAGTAATACCATTATTCTCATTGCCAAAGGCACTGCTGTTTCATAAAACAATGTATCTTGGAGATTGGTTTCTATGGGAAAGTAGACCCAAGAGATTTTAAGTGGTATTTGAAGCCTAAAGTGTGATTTTCTTCTCCCAAAATTCTTCTTGGGTGAAGTGAGGCAGCCTGTCACACATACACATGGCCTGAGACAGCAGGTATGGTTCTGGGATGGGGGTGGGGAGTGTCAGCAGAGGCCACAGTAGGCACAGTGGTCAGGCCCAGAGAACCGGCTTCAGGGCAGGGGCCAGGAGATGGAGCAGTGCGTCCTCTGAGAACTATACAGGGCTTGCTGCAGAGGCAAGAAGAAAGAGGCAGGAATGCTGTCCCACAACAGGAGCTCTCTTCCTGAAGCAGAAAATAGACATAGGAAGATGGGCATGCTTGAACCCTGACACAGGACAACAGGGTAGACAGTGCTTCTCTTGCCAAACAGCTGATCCCAGAGTGCTGCCTGCAGAGACCATGGTGTAGACCATAGGGGAGATTCTATTCTTCTGTGGTTCAGGCAGTTCTGAGGCAGGCAGACTGAGGGGCTACATTTTGAGTTTTGGGTCCACAGGGATGAGGTGGGTGGCAGGTTTGGGGACTGGGTGGAGTAGGGAACTGTAGCAGAGGAGAAGCCAGGCAGAAGGCCCATTTTTGTGTGCTGAGGGAACAGAAAAGGCATTGAGGGAGTGGAGGCTGCCTGTGTGTGCTACCCACCCTGCTCCCTTAGGACAATCTGTTCTCTTGGCCAGCATGGCCCTGCCCCGTGAGACTGTGTTTCTGGAGGGCCTTGATCTGCTCAATGACACCTTGAATTTAGCTACCTTGCCCTGTTAGTGAAAAGCTTTTTCCCTCTGAACAAATAAATGCTTGTCAAGGTGCCCCAGTCTTGGTGCACTGGGGTGCCTTGAGATGTGGTCCCTCAGCCTCAGCTCCAGGCTAGTGGATTTTTTAAATAACCACTGCCCGATACTAGTAACCCTTACTGGCCCAGATGAACAACTTGTTCAGTAGGTGTTAAACATTGAGGTTTGGGACATTTAGGCCAGATGACGATTAACTATCAACACCTAAGATAAAGTTTGTGCGTATAGCTCCAAAGACTAATCATATCCAAAAGGAATTAATACATTAATAAGAAAATGACTTTTCTTACCTCTCCAGTGCTGCTATAATAAAAACACAAGTGAGTGGCTTTAACAAACAGGTATTTACTCTCTCACAGTTCAGGAGCCTAGAAGTCTAGATTCTGGGTGCTAGTTCCAGGGAGCTCTCATGGCCTAGTGGTAAGGAGTGATGCTGCCACACACAAAGGTACAAGGTCCACTAGCTGCTCTGGAGGAGAAAGACTGGCAATCTCTCTGAGTGCAACCCACCAGCACGTGGTTTGAATCTACCAGGTGTTCTATGGGAAAAGGATGGGCAATCTCCTCCTGTGTAATTTACTGCCTCTGAAAACCAACTGGAGGGTCAGCTCTGGGTCAGTTCTGGCTGGAAGGAACAAAATAACAATGAAACGCAAAGGAGGGTCAACTATGAGTTGGTTCTGACTCAAGGGGACATAACAAGGAGAGGCTCCAAGAGGAGGAATTCTCTCTTGTATGGCTCTGGAGGAAGATCATTGCCATCTTTCTCAAACATCTATGGGTTTGAATCCTGTAGGCATCTCCACGTGTCCTGGCATTCATCTGTCCGTGGGGCTAGAGATTCACAGTGCACGGATATAAATACGTTCCAACCCTGATCCTGAGGTCCCTCCAGGTTTTTGCACACTTATTAATCTCTTTCATATCTCAAAAGGGAAAGGCTCAAACTATAATATAACCTAATTCTGGACATTGTATTCTGCTTCATTAACAAAACTGGCCCTAATCCTGCCTTAACATCATCTTAGGGGTTAGGACTTAATACACATAATATAATGCCATCAGATTATTAGATGAAATAGAATGACATCGTGGTCTAAGCACGTTGACATATTTTGGAGGGGTGTTGGGGAAAGAAGACACACAATTTAATCAATAAAAATGCTTCACTATGCTGGAATGATGCTGGGCAAGCTCACCCACAGGGTACAAGGTACAGAATGTGAGGTGCAGGGAGATGAGGCTGAGCCTGGGCTCACACCACAGCTGGAGGACCAGCCCCCAAGCCTGCCACATGTGTCCTACGGCTGGATTTATGCTGCACTGACCATTACTGGAAGTCATGGGTCAGTCGGAGGCACATGAATCAGTGACAGCTGCCAGGTGGAATTTGATCCTATTTTAGAAAGATCCATCTGGTCACTTTTAGTTGTCATCTGTGTAATTTCCATGTGAGAAGGTAGTGTCAGGTGCAATGCACCAATCACGTCAAGGGACAAAGTAGCTCACATTAGATTCCCCTGTCCCTCAATCAATGACTGCTGAGGCCCCTCTGGCTGGGGTGCTGTACTGGCCTGGGGACACAGCAGTAAATATGACAGACATGATTCTCTCTCCTGAGCTCATGCTGGGAAATGTGATCTGAAACACTTCATGTTTTCATTTCTTGGACTTTGCATTGCATCTTTCATCTCTAAAAATCCAGACCACAGCACTGACATGGGGACATCCCAACTGCAGAGCTGCATGTAGCTTTAGCTGTCAAGAGCACTGGGTCCTTCCTTCTTTTAAGTAACAGATGACTGCACTGCAATCACAGAGGTACGCGGTTTGAATCCACCAGAAGTGCTGCTGGAGAAGGAGGAGCAATCTCCTCCTGTACCAGTCAGATCTGATTTGACAGTGTGTGACTCACACAAAAAAATAATAACAATGAAAAAAAAATTAAGTAATAGATTAAGTTTTCCATGAAGGGTGAAATAACTGCATCTCCTCCCTTGTGTTGATTATTAATATCCAAGATGGTCTGCTTTTGGGTGGTCAATCACACCCAAAAAGAATGAATGAATTAATGAAAAAAAATAAAAACATTAATAAAAAATTATTCTCTCTTTTAAATTGTCTTTTGCTCTTAATGTCAAAATAAAAATCCTTACTCATGTTTGAGACTTTAAGTGGACAGTAAGGATTATTCAGCCAGCGGTTCCCTCTGATGTCTCCCCTGGCTAGGATAGTCTCACTCCATACAGACCGCTCAGCAGGGCTCTTTGGGGCAAACAAGCTGTTCTTCCCACAACAGTGCCCACAGTGGTGCAGGCCCCACAGGCATTGACGCATCCTCGAGATCACACTGCTTTGTTGGTGGGCCTGGATACACCGAACTGAGTCCTGAGAAAGTGGATCAGTTTGGTCTCCGTGAAGAAGGCTATCCCAAGCGTCACTCCCAGACAGACGGCGCCCACAGTGACATGTGCCAGCCTGGCGGGCCAGCCATGTTCACAGCAGAAGAACACCTGAAAAAGAAGCTCCTGTCACCACCTGGGTCTCCAGCTGTGCCCTGGCTCCTCCACACACATCCTGCAGCTGGGGCAGGTCAGGGAAGGCAGATGCTCAGCTGATCACAGGATCTATCATGAGATTTGGGGAAGGGAAGGGAAGGGGCGAGCCTAGAGACAGGGATCGGGCCAGCCGTGAATGCATGTGGTGTGGGTGTTGTGGGAGTCTCACCTCTGAAACACCAGTGATCCCACCACTGAGGGCAAAGGCACCGAGGAGGAGGGGCGATGGGTACAGGCCAGCCAGGGGCCTGTGGGGGCTTTCTTGGTAGTAGCGGTGGATGAAGCAGAGGCTCTGTGTGATCCGAATGCCCATGTTAAAGCAGTTGGCCAGGATGAAGCCCACACTGCCAAACCAGCGGGTCAGGAGATAGGAGACCACCAGGAAAGACGAGGATAGGGCCAGCATTGTGAAATTATACCTGGGGAGGGGGAGACAAGCACAGCAGTACAGTGGGTGAGGGAGCACATGGTCCCGAGAGAGCACTGCCATAAGAAAAAAAATTTTTCAAGTGACTTTGCACATCAATTCAGAAAAGAACCTCAGAGGTCCTATAGTCTAGCTGGCTTCAATACAGTTGAGAGCTACCTTACTGTTAGGCAGATGTTTCTGCACACTGAACAACCCTTTTGCACACTAGTATCTCACATGTGCTATAGTGTATGTGGACGTGTGTGACTCACGTGGGTGCATTACATGCTAAAAAAATACATTATAAGGATAATATGTAAATGTTACTGTCCTCTGAGTTAAAGTCATTTTAAAGTCATAGATTCATATACTCCTGAAGTCATCCTCAGTCAACTCCAAGGGAAACGGCAACAGTGAATAAAACTGCACGCTCACTCAAACAGGGACAAGTCCAGCAGCACAGTCTCTTTACTCTCTTTGATCTGGTCACTTGGGAGGAGCTGATCATGATGAGGCCAGCTGTCCTCCAACGCCAGCGGGCTCTGCAGAAGCTGAACTGCCCAGACACACACACAACCTTACAGAGGTATGATCTACTGTAGGGGGAAAAAAGAATAAGCATTTAAAAGATGCACTTAAACCACCAGGGTTCAGACTGTGGTTCACCGGGTTACTAGGAGTTCTACTCAACCCGATGGCCTCTAACAACAAGAAGTGATGAAAAATGACTAAGCCATGATAATAATCACAATACCATAAGGTTTTATTAACATGAATAGTAAATTATTCATGAATGCTTATTTCTACACGCCCCCAAGACAACCCTGGATGGTCAAGGCTGTCCACTGCAGCAACGACCCTGTCACCGTGCTGTGTGTGCTGGTGAACTACATCCGGGCACAGTGCATCGTGCCATCTCTGCAGTCCCTGAAAAGGAGGGCCCAGAGTTGTTTTGTGGTAACATGAAAAGATGACAGTCATCCTTCAGTGAACAGTCATGGGGTCCAACTCTGTTCTGGGTACTCAAAGGCCAATAATTGAGACAAAGACACTGTCAGTCTTGGGCCTTTGCATTACTACATTCTTTTCATGATGAACACTTCCTGATTATACAGACTTCATCTACATGTCATTTCCTCAGAGGGACTGCTTGGATTATTCCAGATAAAGAGGCTTCCACTCTCGTCGCTTAACCTTGTCTCAGTTCTCTGCACACCATGCCAATGCTGTGTCTATTGACTAGCTCTCTATCTGCTTCCCCCACTAGAACATCAGCTCCAAAACAGCAGAGTCTGTCTGGTTCACTGCTTTCTTCCCTGAGTTTAAAATAATGCCTGTTAGTGAGTAGGTGCTCAAAACATATTTGTTGAGAGATCAAAGGATGGGAAGTCCTTAAGACAACAATAAAAAAATTTTTCAGTAGGGCAAAAGTACTGCAATCACATCCTAACTACACTGATCACAAGGTTATTAAAAAAGGACAGAGCCAGATTGCAAATCAAAGTAAGTTCTTATACTTAGTATCTAACCAAATGCCTACTTTTATTTAGTAGGTAAATTAAAAAAACCAACCCACTAACTAGAATTCGATTTGGTAAAAAGCCCATGATCTTATCAATGTTTTATTTTTATTCAGAATCTGAAATGTCCAATGTGAAATTATAACCTTTAACTAAACTACCAAATTCTGTAATAAAAGCCTTTACTAGAATGTTTATGCCTGCTGAAATTCTCAGAGTGTGTGATGAGTTCAGGGGCTCCACGTGCTCAGAGCAAAACCAGACAGAAGCTGGGCTGGTATGTTTAATGTGTGTCTGAAGACTGTGCTTAAAGCTGCATTTTAATCTTAGGGGAAGTGATTACCCCAGATGAGAATTGCATTAGAAGATGCTCTGTTTTTTCTCTATGTTGACTAATACCCTGGAAATAATTTTCCAGATGTTTATATATTGTCAAAATTCCATTACAATGGTCTTAAAATGTTCTTTCCTTTGGTTCAATGTAACAGAGGAGGAAAGAAAGCAACTAGCCAGTGTCTATACTCCTGGTAATTTGGTTATTAAAAATACTTTTAAATATTTTCAGTGAGTGGGGTTTTGACTTTTCAGTGGGTAGAGGGAGATCTCAATAGTAATGTTGAAGTTACTGTAATAAAAGTCCTTTTAAAGGAATAAATTCCTAGTCCTGACATCTTTCCACAATGTTCTATTGTATTAAAATAATCATTCAATGTTAGACACAGCCTCCCCCTGCCCTTTTAAAAATTTTGTCTCTCTCTCTCTCTCTCACACACACACACACATATGCACGTCTAATCTGACCAGTTGGGCTGGGACTACAGACATAGACACTAGTCCTCAGTCTCTGGGTAGCAGTCACAAAGTTCTGTGTGAGCCAGCTCCCAATGGGATGCAGAGCCTTCCCTGAGGAGAGGACGAGTTTCCTGACACTTTGAGCTCCTGCTTTCCTGTCCCACCCACCACAAGGCTTCTGAATGGTCACAATAGCTCTCAAGACATTGCAGATGCAGGGGACCCAGCACTCACGGGGCATCAGAATGACCAGCCGCTCGCTCATCACCCACCAGCACCCTCTCGACACTCTTTTCTACTTTCCTCTCTCCACATTTCTACCTCACTCCATAAATTCATCCCACAGTGACGCCCTAAGTCACTGCCGGGCTGCTTTTTTACTTTTGGAACATAAGAAGCAGATAGTCCTAGGTGTGAGACAGAGGCTCTTAACCAGGAGTTCACCTCAGAATCACCAAGGTTGGGAAAGCATATACATGTGTCCATGGGGGTCCCTGCTGATTCCAAACAGTGGGGGAAGAAAGCGCCGTGGAATATTCTAACAGGGTCCATGGGTCTAGACCTCTAGTGAAGGTTAAGGTCACTGGCTAAGCCATCTGTAAAAGCACGCTCAGAGAGAACAGAAATAAGTTTGGCAAGTTGTTTTATTTTGTGTGAAGGCTGTAATTAGAGGTGTACCTTCTAGGTTACGTACCTGTCGACCTCTTCTTTGCTCATGGCAGCAAACGTGAAACACTCGGTCACTCCGTTGATGGCAAGCAGAAGGACGTAGAGACAGTAGGAACGCAGCAAAAGAGGACCTGAAAGGAAACAATCCACCAAGACTCCAGAGCCCAAAAGGAAGGTCTCAACCTCCCCTGGGCTCTGCTGTGTGCTCAGAGAACCCAGAACTCAGGCTTCAGCCTTCCTGGTACCATCAGCGGGCAATCGCACACTTGCACTTATGGTCTTAATTATCTAGACAGTGCCTCAGCATTCCAGGCCACTGACTATAAAATAAACATCTGAAAACAAAAGGACAATGATGAATCCATGTTCACGTCTCTTGTTTAACAACTCAAAGCTTATCTGGCCAGTGAGCAAATCTTCTTGTTTTTCAACCTGCTGGTTTGAATGCTGAAAGCCATTAGTGGCTGCGTGTGTTAAGAGAATTTGGCTGAACAGATCCTGAAGGCCTTGGGGGAAAAGCTTAGGGCCAATGGAAACTACAGGGACATAACGAACTTGCACCAATTTGCAGTGAGAGGCAGAGACCACTGGGTTATTTTCCTCCCTTAAAACACAGAAATGCTCTTTTATAGCTAATGAACATGTTTTGGAAAGGCTACAAGGAAAAGAATCAGAGTCCTCAAAATGGGATTAAGAGGGCCATTATCAAGAGGCAGTATGTCTAATAAAATTAGCATGCATCTGGTCTACGGTGCAGCAATCTCACTCCTCCACATACGTGGGAAATGAACATATATAATCCCCAAAACATGTGTACAAAAACCACATACAGCAGCTTTCTTCATAATTGCCAAAACTCTCTATGAAGAGAAGAGATGAGCGTGTTATGGTCCATCCACACCAAAATGCATACCAACAACAGAAGAGAAGCAACTAATAACCTATGCAGGGGCATGGGTAAGTTTCAGAAACACTGAGGGAAAGCAGCCAAATAAAAATGCATAGAATATGCTAGATAATGTCATTTAAGTGAATTTTAAAAAAAAAGAAACAAAAAGTAACATATAGTGACAAAAGTTAGACTTGTGCTTGCCTCTGATTTGCCACTTGGGGTGAAGCTGAGTCACAGGTGTGCACATTTGTCAAAACTCATGAAACTGGACCGAAGAGCACAGCCCATGACTTTATATAAATTATACCCGAATGAAGACAAAAAAAGAGCCCTGTTTACTTGTGCTGTACACAGGGTCACTATGAGTCAGCACAAATTTGAGAGCACCCAACAACAACAAAGAAAAATCAAAACCAACCTTAATCACTTTAAAAGGAAGGACTGGAGTGCCAGACTCAGAATCCAGAACCCATTTATGATTCATCAAAGCGGTTTAATATGTCCAAGATTCTGTGTCATGAGAACCCACATAGTTTTATGGAGTCACAAAATTACAAAATGAATACGAACAGGATAGAACAGACCTGATGCAGAACAAATAAGCATTTTCTGCGGCCTTCTCATGGATTCCACATTTTAGCATGCTGCATTCATTCCAGCTGCTTAGGCTACTGCAGAAAGCAGCCCGGCTCCCAGCCACACGGGAGGGAAGGAAGACACTGGGGAAGGAGGCAAAGTGAGATCAGGCTCTGCCCCTACAGCTCAGTGGGCCTCCTGCCTCTCTCAGTCCCCTGCCCTCTCTGGCAGAAGTGGAAAATGACCCAAGTTCCTCTCATGTGCATATCTCACCTGGTAAGTGACAGCTAACAGCTGTCAGGCCATGTGATGATGGTGGACAGTGAATTGCTTTTAGGTGTGGAGAACAAAGTCTAACATGAAATAGTGGTTCATATAGAGGGTTTTGAGTGCACTTGGGAGAAAGAAGTTGAAATAGGGAAATTTAAGGATGGAACCTTTAACTATGGATTGAATTGAGGGTCTCAAGAAGAACAAAGGTTTTGAAACATAAAGAAAAAGAGCAAGAGAAAAGTTCCTTAAAGATCAAGAAGAGAAAAGGTAAGGCAATATACAAGAAGGAGATGAATGTTACAAAGCAGTGTTTGAATGACCAAATGAAAAACCCATATGTTTCGCAAACTTCCACTCAGATCACAATAAAACCAACAGCAACTTAAAAAAAAAGTGGGATCGATATCTCATAGTGAAGTTCAGTGATCTTAAAAATGGTTAAGGTGAGCTCTGGTGGCCTAGTGGCAAGAAGCTGCACTTCAATCTCAGAGGTATACGGTTCGAATCCACCAGATGCTCTGCTGGAGAAGGAGGAACAATCTACTCCTGTATCAGTAAGATCTGATTTGATGGTACACACAAAAAAAATAATAATACAATAATTTTTTTAAATGGCTAAAATTAATGTGAGAAAGGTCTCTCACTTACAAAGCCCGATTACACATAATCCTAATGCAGTACGAAGGAAAACCACAGCCCAGCACAACAGTTTGTCTACAGAATGTGCAAGTTCATGGGCACGGTCAGCAGAGAGGACAGAGGAGCTAAGAGGACCACACAGGTTACAGGTAAATCCACTCCAAGAGGACAAGGAGCATCACACACTGGGGGACATTTCAGGAACTCTGGAATACTATCGAATGTCACCACCCTTTGTGAGTGAAAACCTTGTCATTTTTTTTTTTGCCACATGTAAGTAAAATATTTTTTCATCTGAGTTCTCAAATTTGTATGAAGTTACAGTAGATTGGAAAACAGGTTAAACCTCTATGTTCTGAAGTTCTAATTTGCTCATAACTCTACTCGCCTAACATGTTTTATAACTTTGTTCTTAGTCTTTTATTTGTGCTAAGAAACTTGTCCTGATACAACTAGGTCTCTAAAATGAGATCCACTGTCGGTTTCTAATGCCTCAACAACTTGAAAGGCAGATTTAAAAAATTTTTGGCTTTTACCAAAAATTCATAAAGCATGCACTGGGGGAAAATGAGGACAGCAGTACTGCAAATTCCACTTTCAAAGATGAGGTGGGGCTGAGCCACAGCGAGCAGTTGTTCTTTTCTGATTAAGCCACGCACACTTTCTAAAGAAACTGAAGTTTTACAGGGTATTTAAGTTATGAAAAAAGGTTCACAGACTGGAGTAGCAATGCTAATACTGTCTGGTACAGGAAAGGCACACAGACCCACAGCAGTAGTCTCAAGAACCAGGAGTGGGGCGAGAAGATGACGAGGGGTGGCATGGACATTGGGAAGGAAAGCCACTGGGCAGCATGAGAGAGGCACTGAGCTGTCCAAGAACCATGGGCCACTCACTACAGAGACCTAGAAGTCTGGGTAGAATGAGCAGCAGTCACAGCGGGAACACAAATGCTAAAGGACTGTGCTGGGGCTGTTAGCAACACTGATGGGACTCCGGGACAGGCCACTAACAACAGTCCTATAGACATACCCAGTGACGTACCCAGCACACAACTTAAGACACTGAGATCTGGAGTAATTTCTAAGACTCTGTTTTTTCTCTAAAGATGAAACTTAGAGAGTCTAAAATTAATAAGTCTGACATTAAACTATTGTTGCTATCATTAGGTGCTGTCTAGTACGACTCATAGCGACCCTATGAACAACAGATCTGAACGCTGTCCCAACCTGTGCCATCCTGACACTTCCTGATACATCAGAGCCCATTGTGGCAGTCACCGTGTCAATCCACCTGGTTGATGTTCTTCCCGCCTTTGATCCTGCCCTTCCCAGCATCATGTCTCTCTCCAAGGAATAGTCCCACCTCATAACATGCACAAAGTATGTGAGGCAAAGCCTCATCATTCTTGCCTCCAAAGAGCACTCTGGCTTCACCCTCTCCAACATATTTGTTCATTTTCTTGGCTGTCCATGGGATGTTCAGTACTCTTCTCCAACACCACAGCTCAAAGACATCAATTCTTTTTCTATCATCCTTACTCATTGTACAGCTTTCAGATGCATAGCAAGTAATCAAAAAGACCATGGCCTGAATCAGACACACCTTAGTCCTCAAACTGACATCACTGCTCCTTAATAATATGGAGCAGTCTCTAACTAAAGATTTTCCAAGTACAATGTGTCTCCTTATTTTCTAACTGCTGGCACTTAGGGTGTTTAATTGTGGACCCAAGCAAGATGAAATTGTTTACAGTTTCAATCTCTTCTCTGTTCATCACGATGTTGCCCATCAGTCCAGTGTTAAGAATCTTTTTCTTGGGGAGCCCTGGTGGCCTAGTGGCAAGAAGCTGCACTGCAATCCCAGAGATATGTGGTTCGAATCCACCAGATGCTCTGCCAGAGAAGGAGGGGCCGTCTCCTCCTGTACCAGTCAGATCCGATTTGACGGTACACACACACACAAACAAAATAATAAAATTTTTTTTTTAAAAAAAATCTTTTTCTTGACATTGAGATGCAATCCATACAGAAGGCTGCCTTCCTTAATCTTCTGTAACAAGTGCTTCAAGTCCTCCTCACTTTCAGAAAGCAAGGTTGTGTCATCTTTAAATCATTAGGGACAGACTATATTACCTTAGAATTCAATTCACATTGGCTTTTAAATTGATGAGCTTATTATCAATACTTAAGATACCAAAAACTTACATTCACAATTATATAATTACTCTAACGGATTAATTATGTCTATGATTATTACTTATACAAGCAAGTTTTCTAACTAGGAAACAGTCTTCTCTCCAGATACTGTCCTGTGATGTTACAATAAAGGCCGTTCTTTGGTGACTATCTTTCTACTGGGGTACAGTTACTACAAAATGGTTAAACAAGCACTTAATAATGGCTTCTTAATGAGGTCTTCCTAAGTTGTCTGATCCAAATATACTTCTCAAAGCAAACTCTAAATCCCACAAAAAACTTACTGCCAGTAGAGTTGATCCCAACTCATAATGACCATGTCGGAAAGGGCAGAACTTCCCCACAGGCTTCTAAAGCCATAATCTTTCCAAAAGCAGACTGCTTCATGATTCTCCTGGGGGAAAGCTGGTGGGTTCAAGCAACAGACCTTTCAGCTAGTAGCTGAACACTTTATCCACTGCGCCACCAGAGCTCCTGACAGCAAACCCCAGGGAGATGCAAACTTCTCTACTGGTCTCACTGCAGTTGTCTCTTTAAACTAACAGACTTTGCTCTAGCGCAGAATATTGGCTCTTCTCCCTCTAAGAGCAGAAGTTTGGGTCCTATTATAATGGAGAAGAAACATGCCCAGGAACTTGTAAAGCTGCATTTGACATTGACACGGAGCAAGAGAAAGACATCTCCAGGGTTCCTGTCCCAGTGACTTGAGGACTTGAGAGTAACTTTCTGGGACCCATGACGAAACACTGAACACAGACTGGGAGCCAATGGTCCCGTACAATTTCAAAGTGGTGACACTCCCAAAGCCTGGATTCTGAGCCAGGAGATGAACAAATGTTATAAAATAAATGCTCAGTGGTGAGAGCATCAGGTGCTTCAAAGTCAGACACACACAGGACGTTTCTCTTTCAAACTGAGAGACACTAAAGCAAACTTACATTTTATTTGCCTAGATCAATTTTATTCTCTGCAAATAATTCTGGGCTATTCTTTAAAGGCTGTTATGCATCAGGCTATGAGATTTATGTGACACTGACTTCAGATGTGTTTAGTATCAAGTAGAGGCTCATTAGAGTCTGTTCTCTGCCTTCTCTTTCACCCCAGAGGGAGCAAAGGGAAAGAGTTGACAAAACACATTTAGACTTTAAGGAAGAAAGCCAAAGGCAGAGCAGAGTCTTAATATCTCCTCCAAGAGAGGCTGAGGAAGTGCCTGGGCTGGTGCAAAAGCCTCTGCCATTTGTATGACCTTGTGTGGGCGGAAGCAGCCTCAGGGCCCTGTCCACCAGGCCATTCTCCCTCTTTCGACACAGACCTCAACTTGTATGTGTCGAAGTTCTTTAATTTCAAAAGACTCGCCTATTTCTGTTCAGAAATCGGAACAAACGCATCAAAAGTCTTAGGTGTACCTGATCCTGAGCTAAGCATGGCGCCTCCGTAGATATCCAAAGCCAGCTGGGAATAGGCAAAGCCAAACACGGTGATGGTCAGGCCGGCCAGCAGGGCCAGCTTGAGCAGGGACTCCAAAACCATGGCGGCCACAGCAACGTCCTCCTGGGCCAGGGGAGAGGGAGGGAAGCTGGATGAGCCACGGGCTGAAAGAAAACTCCCCTCTTCCTGGCTGTCTTACAGACCCCTCGTTCAGCTGCTAGAGGGGTGTCACTGCTTTTGTATCTTCTGTTTGTCTCCACCTCTTAGCCAATGGAAAGAAGACAGTATGTGCTTCTGGAAGAAGATAGGTGGGGCTTGGATTTCAACTCATTTGGAAGAAATTATTTCAAACGTTGGTTAAGAAGCACTCTCTTTTTCCTGATATTCCTAACAGGGTATCAAGTTTCAATGTATGTTCTAGCCAGCTCTGCCACAGAGCTTCTCCTGACAAATTTCAACATTCTGATGTTACCATCAGTGCACATTTCAGAAGATATTTCTAAATTAGGTTGAGCGCTATACTAGTTTGAGAAATTCTGCATAAGCTGTTTTTTTGTAAAATGTCTCCTAAGATATGAAAGAGGCCAATCTAGCTTTTAATTCTGAGATGCAGGACACTGTCAACGGCTCTAGAAAAAGTGAAGATTCTACAACCAAACCTTCCTGGACCCAAATCCCTCGCCCTGTGTTTATCAACCAATCGGTGATTTGGACAGTCCTGGAGATACACAGTGGGGGTGGTGTGTGAATTCACATGACCACACCCTTTCCTCCTGTGCCCCAGGCCAGCCCTTTTCCAAGTGCTCCAGGCTTATCTAGAAGGTTCCTGAGAATCTGAAGATGTGGGGTAGAACTGTATTCTTACAGGTAAATGGAAAGGTGATTCGCACCTCACCAGAGCACTGCCATAGCCATAAGAGCACACTTGTCTGAGGGAGTTCTGAAGGTTGGATTAAAAATAAGGTCACAAGGAAAGTCAGGGGTGAGAGGAAGGTCCAGCTGGGAAGTAAAGAAAGGTCACGGCAGAAATGAGCCCAAGGACCAGCCACCACTCAGAACATCACAGAAGACTGAAATCTAGAAGATGTCAACTCAAAAGGAAGGGGAAAAGATGCCTCCACATCGCTATCTTTCAATGAGAGAGAGGACTACCTGGGGGAGTGACACAGAAACCAAAATTACCTGCTTCTGATGTGTGGCGCCCTTCTCCCTCTCCAGCACCTTAGCAAAGAATATGTAGAAACTCTCCTCTATTGGCTGGAATATCAGTCTGGCCACAAGGGAACCAAGATTATTCACTATATCATATACACCTAGGAAACACAAAAGGAGAAAAATATAGTTATACTGGGTTTTCTATTCCAATTTTCACAACAACATTAGAATTTGAGCCCTGATGGCCTAGGGTAAGAAGCATTGCTGCAATCCCAAAGGCACACAGTTCAAAGCCACCAGCTGCTCTGTTGAAGGATGGGAACTCTCCTGTGTGATTTAGTTCCTCTGAAAACCTGCTGGAGGGTCAACTATGGGTTGGTTCTAACTCAAAGGCACACAACCTCACTAAAATTTTATTTCCTGATGAAATGTTTACTTTTAATTGTGTATTCACATGCAGTTGTAAGAAATTATTATAAGAGGGGTCCCATGTACCCATGATCTAGTTTTCCCAAATGGTAACATCTTATAAAACCACAGTAACTCAACCAGGATCCTGGCATTGATACAGTCAAGAGACAGAACATTTCTCTCACCTCAGGAATCCACAGCAATTCCCATGAAGCTTATTAATGCAAAGTTAACTTTTCCTATTTTTACTTCTATTACTTTGGGATTATATTAAAAATAAAGATAAAGCAATCTTTTTTTTTTAAGATAAAGCAATCTTAATGAGAAAGAAAGTCTGCTTTGAGCATTATGCTTTTTTAAGAACTATCTAACTGGAATCAAGGGTGCTCTGGTGGCGCAGACGGCAACAGGCTGCACCGCTAACCCACCCTACTCGTGTCTCTGTCTGTGTGAATCTGCCAACTCCTCAGAAGGACGGGCAGTCTTCTCCCGCTGCCTGATGGAGGGCGACGGTGAGTTAGAACTCACTCAACAAGAGTGATTTTGAGTGTTATGGAGATCTGGTGGCGCAGTCCTTAAGCAACTGGGTTGCTAAACCAAAGGTTGTACCTCTCTGGCAGGTTGAATTCAACAGCGGCTCTGAGGGAAAAAAGTGGGCAGTCTCCTCTCCTGAGTTCACAGCCACAGAGACTCAATGGACGTCAGTTACAAGTTGGTTCCAACTCAACAACAATGGAGGCGTGAGTGATAGGGGATCAGACTGACAACAGCAACTTGAAAGATTAGATAGACACATTAAGGGGCAGAGTTGATGTCAGGGTGGGAGGGACGACTCAGAAAAGGAGGGTGAGAATGGTTCTAGAACTCAAAGTCATCAGTGTCACTGAACTGGATATTTTAAAAAATGCTGAATTAATAGGTTCAATAATGTATTAAATTAAAACAGATGAGGGAGAAAACAGTTTTTAAAAAAATGCTAAATTGGTGTATGTCTGGCTGTGTATATTCCCCACAACAAAAACAAAGCAAGCAAACTTTACATTTATTTATATAATTATTTATTTTGTATATATTTATATGCATATATGTCCTGGAGAGGGTGAAACCAACTTGCTCTATAGGGGCAAGAATTTCTGTCTTACATACCTTAGGCATGTTGCGAGAAGGGGCCAGTCTTTGGAGAAAGACATCATGTTTGGAAGGATGGAGGGAGAGCACAGGAGAGAAAGATCCCAGATGACGTGAAAAGACATAGTGACTGGAGTAATAGGGGCAGGTATGTTGGAGACAGATTGGCTCAGGACAAAGCTATTGAGCATAGGGTCACTATGAGTCACAAGCGACTTGACGGCACATAACGACAACAACACTTATACGAATATAAGTATATATATATGTTGTTGTTGTCGTTATGTGCCGTCAAGTTGCTTGCGACTCAGATGGGCAATCTCCTCCCGTGTGATTTACAGCCTCTGAAAACTCACTATAAGGTCATTTATGAGTTGGTTCCAACTCGAAAACAATGAGGTTTTTTTATATATATATTTTAAGGAGCTGGGAGAGGGAGTAGCCATGTTGTTCTGGTTGGCTCCTCCCAGGGTCTTTGGAAGTTCTCCTTGCCAGAAGGAGCATGGTGGTGTGAGTGCAGGAATCATGGCAAGTTTTTGGAGTCGGCTGCTTTTCTGGGCATGTGTTTGTTACGTGTAGGTTTGCTCTGTCCCTGGGAGTGAGGCTAGCCAGCCTGGGCCTAGGGTTTGAGCCAGGAGGTGGCCTTAAGGCGTTGCTGTACAGAGGTAACTCGTGGTTGCTGTGATGCTGAAGACTGTGACAGTGATGTGCCGATCGTGGTAATGGGTATCCATGGTGGACAGTGTTGGCTGGAGCTTCCCGACTAAATCAAGCCTGGAAGCAGGAGTGGCATCCACTTCTGAAACGGCTTGCCTCCGGAAACTCTATGTACGAACAGTGCTCAGGCTGTTCGTTCATAGGGTTGCTATGAGTCGTCTACGACTCGACAGCACAAAACAACAACATCTATCTATCTATCTATCTATCTATCTATCTATCTATCTATCTATCTATCTACATACACACTTATCTAAAAAATTACGGAGCTCTGATGATGTAGTCTGTACAGAGCTGTGCTGCTAACCCCAAAGCACTGCCTCTCTGGCAGTTCAAATCCACTAGCTGCTCCATGGGAAAAAAGTGGGCAATCCTGCATGATTTACAGCTTTGGATACCAAGTGGAGGGTCAGCTATTAGTCAGTTCCAATTTGATGGCAATGAGTTAGAGAGGGGTGTGTGGTGGGTGGTGGAGGTAAGGGGGGAAAAAGGAGGCAAAGGGGACTGACTTAACTACTTTTTACTTTGTGCTAGATGTTAGCAGCTCCCACCTCTCTAAGAGTTCTCCATCAGAGTCTGTAGGAAGTAGAGGGCAGTAGAGAACTCATTACATTAGAAACCATAGTCAATAATCTGTATATATTTACAAAGACCTCCAGTTAAAAAACAGCAGGAACTGAAAAATTAATTTTTATTAAATATATCAAACTATAAAGTAGTAGGAAATATCTACTAATAGTATCAACCTTTTGTTAAAACATTACAGAATCTCAACTTACCCTGATCCCCGAAATTTAACACATTCAAAAACGTCATCACATATCGCTCTCCTGTAAGTGAAAAAGCAAATAGTTAATCATTCAAATGCACATTAATTTGTTTCTTTTTATCTTACCATGTATCAACATTTCCAATACACAAATATTTTCAAAGGAGGAAAAAATTTGAAATAATCTGTTAAAAGACATATTCCTTATCTCACTGTTGATTTCCAGTAGTAAGTTACAAGGGAGATCAAATAGTGTGAGTATAAATTCTATGATATGAAAGAGACCTGTTTCTGTACAAACGCTCATCAAAAGGGTTCTCCTGGGGTGCTGGCATTTCTCCAGAGGCTGGCAAAGCTCTGGAACCCAAGTTCACATAGTCAATGCCTTCGAGCCCAGAACTCCACCCCTGCTGGTGTCTACAAAATATTGTATTATTCATGAGTGAAAAGTATAGGCCACTATGAAGATAGAATCTTACCTATTCTACAGGGTAAATTCTCACCTTCTAGTGACTTATTTAGGGAGCTCCGGCGGCCTCGTGGTTAAGAAGCTGTGCTACAAACCTGAAGGCACACAGTTTGAATTTGCCAACAGCTCTTTTTGGAGAAGGATAGGCAAACTTCTCCCGTGAGATTAACTGTCTCTGAAAATCCACTGGTGGGTCAGCTAGAGTTTGGTTCATCTCAGTGCAAACAATAGCAGTGATTTATTTAGAGGCAAGGATGCTGAGAAATCACCTCACATGCTTTGGGCCTGTTATCAAAGGAGACCAGTCCTGGAAAAAGGGAATCAGGCTTGGCAAAGTAGAGTAAGGAAAGGAAGACCCTTAACGATATGACAGCAACAGTAGGCTTAAACAAGAGAGTCTATGAGGATGGTGCAGGCCTGGGCAGGGTTTTGATCTGGGGTACATAATGGGGTCAATACGAGCCAGAGTCCACCTGGAGGTAACTAACAACGAGAACAGTGACTTGCTCGGTCATTTCAGTGGAAGGAAAGCATGAAGAGCCTAGGCACAGAGATAATCTCTTCTTTCAGCTATCTCCTCAGCCTTTGACTCTACTGTGAATAAGCCCCACCTGTAGCTCCGTGCTCACCCTTCTGGGCCATCTTGACTGCTCAGGTCTGTTTTTGGCAAATACTGATCTGATTACTTTAACTTCTGCTTTCACATCTTTCAATGATCCAGCTCTCAACATCTGCAAAAAGTCCAGGCTGCTTAATTCTGTATTCGAGGAGTATAGATGGTGAACAGAGGACCCTTGGTGGCACAGTGGTTAAACACTTGGAAGCTAAACAAAAAGAATAGAGGTTCAAGACCGTCATCGGGTTTATGTAAGATTCCAGCCTTCAAAGCCCAATGGGGCAGCTCTGTTCTGTCCTAAAGGGTCCCTATAAATTGAAACTAATTTGAGGGCAGTGGGTTTAGTTTGGGGTTTTTTGCTAGTTTTGGGTGGTGAGCAGTTAAGAGCTCAGTTGATAATTGAAAGCATTTGTGGGTCACACCCACTCAAAAGCTTTATTGGAAAAAGGCCTGGTAACTGTCTTCCTTGGAGGCAGGAGTGGCATCCACTTCCGAAACAGCTTGCCTCCAGAAACTCTATGAACTTGGAGAAACAATGGAAATTATACAAGTGTTCAGGTCTTTTGTTCATTGGGTCACTATGAATTGCTTACATCTCGACGGCACTTAACAACAACAATTGTCTCCCACAAAGATTACAGCCCAGAAAATCCTACAATGCAATTCTCCTCTGTTACATGGAGTCTCTATGAATGAGAATTGACTCGACAGCACTCAGTAACGTAAACCAACCCCAAGCTCTCTTTTTGGCTTCCTTTCACCATCACATTGTCATCCTGCCCTGCGCTCTCCCAGACTTAGTGTCTCCAGCAGCTCTTGAGTCAGACTGGGTGAGTAAACCAGCAATGCTCTCGGGTATGGATTCTTGTCTTCTCATTGCTGGAATAATTTTTCTACAGGGACTTCCTTGCCTTCTGGCATAACAGCCTATCTTTCTCAGATAGTGTAAGGCCCTGGAAACCAAGAGTATTTAAGAGGCATTTGGTGAAGGGTTCAATTTCTGAGCACAGCTCTCATGGCCATGTAGCAGAGATAACCACACATCAGTATGCATCTTGAGAGAGAGAGTAAGCTCACTGAGGCCAAGGCCTGTTACTCATTCAACCCTGTATTCTCAACTCCTGGCACACTGTGTTCAGTAAATGTGGGGCAGATGGGTAATGGCTTATTACGCTTTTGCTACTACAAAGAATTATTTCAACCTTTTCAGAACTGTGGTTTTAAAAGGGAAAAACAAAAAAGAACCTAGGCATCCCAGGTCAGGCTACTTATCCCACAGCTGAGGAGAGGGAGGACCCAAGGGGTTGGCCAGCACCAGGCCCCTTCTCAACATCCTTTCTCCACTTAGGGGGCCAGGATAGAAACACGAATCAAAGGGACAAAGTGGGAACAGTGCAGCTATAATGTGAATATTGTAGGCAGTCTGTCATTAAACAAGATGTTATGAATGGTTGGCTGGAAAAGACTTTGTAAACTTTTCACTCAAATCACAATTTAAAAAGGAAAAGAAAGAGGAACTTCTAATATCAAGAAGTTATGATGCTGTTGTCTTTGTTAGGTGCTTGTCAAGTCTACAACAGCTCACAGAGACCCTAAGAACAACAGATCTGAACCCTCTCCTATTCTACACACGCTTGTGATCCCTGACATGTTTGAGTTCATTGTTGGCATCACTGTCTCAATCCATCTTGCTGAAGATCATCCTTTCCTTGGCCAACCCTCTGCCTTTCCCCATTATGATGTCTTTTTTCCCCCCAGTACTGGCCCTTCCTGATAATATACCCAAAGTATGTGAGACAAACCTTGGCTATCCTTGCCTCTAAGGAGCATGCTGGTTACACTTCCTTCAAGACAGACTTGTTTGGGTTGGTTTTTTTTTTTGGCAGTCTGTGATGTTTTCAATAATCTTCTCCAGCACCACAATTCAAAGGCATCAATTCTTTTTGGGTCTTCTTTATTCACTACCCAATTTTTAGATGTACCCGAAGCAAATGAAAATACCATGGCTTGGATCAGGTGCACCTTATTCTTTAAACTGATATCCTTGCTCTTTTGCATTTTGGAGAGGTCGCTGACTGTAGATTTTCCCAATGCAACATGCTTTTTGAGTTCCTAACTGCTGCTATCAATGGGTGTTGACTGTGAATCCAAGTAAAATGAAATCGCTGACAGCTTCAGTCTTTTCTCCGTCTATCATGAGGTTGGTTGCCTATTAATCCAGTGGTGAGAATGTTTATTTTCCTGATGTTGAGCGTGTAATCCATACTGAAGGCTGTAGTTTAGTTTATTATCTTCTTCAGTAAGTGCTTCAAGTCTTCCTCACTTTCGGCAAACAATGATGTGTCATCTGCATAATGCATGCTGTTGATGAGTCTTCCTGATGTCCCATTCTCCTTTATATCGTCCAGCTTCTCGAGTGACTTGCTCAGCGTACAGATTGAATAGCTACAGAGAGGATACAACCCTGATACATACTTTTCCTGATTTAAAACCAAGCAGTCTTTCTTTGTTCTGTTTTGCATGTACAACAATAGTAAAAAATCTACTATCCGATTACTTTGCACATTAATGAGTGTGAGTTGGATAATAATAAAAGCTAAGGTGATGTGTCAACTTGTTGGGACCATGACTCTCAGAAGTTTGTGTAATGACGCATTTCTCTTGCATTTTGTCACCTGAGGTAGTCATCCTCCATTTGCACATAATGCGAGTTTTCACATCACAAACAAGTCACTGGAACCTAATCATGCCTATAAGTGAGGACTGTGTGTGTAATAAATCTACGAAAATGACTTGTGGGGCTTGGGGGTTAGGCTTAGATTCGGATTAAGCTGTTACTCATCACTGCAGGAGCCTGAAGTAGCTCAAGAACCTCAGTGACACTCAGTTTCCTCACCTGTAATAAAAGGGCTAAATCTTTCCTACAAGGCTGTGAAGAGATTTAGACTAAACAACATCAGTAAGTAAAGCATAAAACCAAATAAATGCCAGCTTCCCTCCTTTATTTCTAAAGCTCTAATGACTGAGGTTCCTCCGCCTAGGGGGAGCTCTGGACTGCATGCGGTTCAACCTGGGTGATCAGCAGCAGTGAAATCTCCATGTTTATACCTGACTGTTTATACCTCAATTTCCTGTCTGCTCAGAGAAACCTGCCCTTCTACTTACCTTCGGTCAAAATCTGCTTCAAGAAAGATTGTTTGAAAAAACTCCAAGTCAATTTGGCCTCTTTCCTATTTACGAACGCCTACAAGAGAAAACAAATCAGCCGATCAAACAAAGTCAGTCAGGCATTTCAAGTCTAGGACACAATGCTACATGAGTGGTAAACCCCAACTTAGACATACCCCCATTAATTCTTTCTTTTCAGAGAGCAGGGCAATGACTAAGTATGACAGAGAAGAACTGATGTCTTTGAATTGTGGTGATGGAGAAGAGTCCTGAACATACCAAGGACTGCCAGGAGAACAAATAGGTCTGTCTTGGAGAGGTTGAAACCAAGTTTCTCCTTGGTGGCTAGGATTTTGAAGGTCCATCTCACATACTTTGGGCATGTGGCCAGGAGGGACCAGTCTTTGGTGAAGGACATCATGCTTACAAGGGTAGAGGAACAACATAAGAAAGGAAGACCCTGGACGAGATGAACTGACACAGCAACTGGGCAATGGAGGTTGGTATGTCAGCGTCAGTTGAGACTGGCTCAGGACAGGGTTCTGAGCTGTTGTACATAGGGTCGCTCCGAGTTGTAGGAGGCTCAATAGCACATAACAACAATAACATACAGAAAATATTCAATAGATATGGGAAAGAACTTACACAGCATTTTTTTGCATCTTATTGTTTAATAGGAAGAAAACTGTCTTTTAGGCATAAGAACCTCCTATAGGAGCCTGCCCAAAATCCACAGCGAGACCCCTAAAGAAGAATCACCAGGGTCCCCTTAAAGGCCTGACAAACTGACTACATCGGACACACAGAGCTCGTGGTTAGTTCTTTCATAAAACTGTCTGCAGCAAGCTGCACCGCAGAACAAATTCTGCACCTTAAATCCATATTCAGTTGTCCAAGGTCCCTTTACATAAGATTTTGCTTGAATATTTCAATAGAAGGCCAGCCTTTTCAACTCAGTTTATTCAGTCAGAAAGGAGAGAGAAAGCAAAGGCAAAAACAAAAGACCAAACAAGGCTTTGATATGGTTCCAAATCCCCAGGGGGCCATCACATTGGCCAGAGAGGATAAGAAGGAAGCAGAGGTCAACCTTGCAAGAGAGGATCATCAGTTAGAAAGCTGACTGCATGGAGGAGGGGCCAGCCAACTGGTCGGGCAGTTCCCTCCACTTCTCTCCCCTCCACCAACTTCCTTGAGGAGCCCCTCCTTACCATGAAGGTATTCTGAGATCTCGGAATACTCAGTCTAGGTGATGGATCATTCATGGGGAAGGTCCCTGTATTTTCAAAAGTTCTAACTAACCCCAAGTGATAACTTTGAAAGAGTGGGATTTCCAAGAGTTTTTGGAAAGGGAGGGTCTTCAGGAGTGGGTCAGATTGAATTACAAAGGTCAAGTCTAAGGGAGCTCTGGTGGCCTAGTGGCAAGACGCTGCACTGCAATCCCAGAGGTACACGGTTCAAATCCACAAGATGCTCTGCTGGAGAAGGAGGGGGCAATCTCCTCCTGTACCAGTCAGATCTGATTTGACGGTACACATAAAAATAATGCAATAATAATTTAAAAAAAAGGTCAAGTCTACTCCACTTCTCCTCCTGGGTTAGCTATTGGAGTTGGCCCATGGGCAGGCCTAGAACCTGCTCTCATGGGGGGCCCTGCTCTTGGCCCAAAAAGCCATCTATGCATAACAACACTCTCTCACAGAAATCAAAAGCAGGTCACATTTTCAATTTCAATTGTCTGGTAGTTACAGCAAACAGTAAAAATAAATAGGTGATATTAATCTTAACATATTTCACTTAACCCAAAATATCGTTTCATTATTTAGTCAACATGAAAAACAAAAACAAAAGAAAGTGTGTAATCCTTTTTTTGTCTATACCAAGTCTTGGAAACCTTTGCAATTATATCTCAATTTTAATTTACCACATTCCAAACACCATGGTAAATCACTTAGGACAGGCCAAGCCTGGAATTCCCAAAAGCAAGGGTCATTTGCAGCCCCCTGAATCTCCCCACTCTATTTCTGAGCTTTCAGATATTAGGAGGCCAGGAGTGGATGCTCCAAAACTATGATGCCTGTAGGGCGTCACTGACGCCAGGGCTAGTTCAGAGCAGAAATAAATCTTCCCCAGTGAGAGGCAAACTGGGCCACAGGATGGATAAAGTAGGCCAGAGCCCTTTTCTCCAGAACAAGGAGCATCAGACCACTTACCACCACCAGGGGGCACTGTGGACCACACAGTTCCGTGAGTCCCATCCGCCCACTGCTCTGGGGGAGATGTGTGCTCTCACACACAACCCCTTTGGGAGGGTGCTTTGCGCAGCAGTGCCTGCACTCTTCATTTCAAAGGAAGCAAAAAGCTGTAGCTTTCCCATGAGGCTTCTGTGCCGCCTACTTTGTAAATGGTTTGGAAGGAGAGTGAAAACAGGACAGCCTATCTGATCTGAAAACTTGAACTTCAGGATTCCTCTTTCCTAATGCCTTCCATTTTAACGGATTTGCTGTTGGACGGAATGGCCATATCACTTCTACTTAATGGTCATTAAAGATATGGCAGTGGCAAGTTCGCTTTGGGTCTGAGTTTCTTCTCAGAAGTTATCAGCTAAGTGGACAGAAAGAGGAAGCAAGTTATTGGAGCTTTTATCACTCTGCTCAGAGGGGCTTTATCAATCCTTTCAAGCAGTTGTTCAAATAAAGTCTCTTTCACAAGAACTAAATTGCTGGAGGCTGCTTGGCTGTGAATTCTTCTAGATTCCCTTGAAGAGTATGCCATTTCCTAGCCCCATACGGACAGATAAACGGAGGCTTAGAGTAAGAAAAATGGTGAGTTGGGATTCCAGGGAAGGTCTGGAATAAGAACTGAGGCACTTGTCTTGTTTAACCTGAGTCATTTCTACGTCCCAAACTCTTCTGACTCAAGATGATCCTGTCAGCCACATCCTTGCTTCACTGACCTGGAGTTACCGTGGAATCTGAGGTCATGATCTTGTCCCTCTGCCCTCCGTCACCTCTACCACCCAACAACAGTGCTGCCTCCTCTTGGTCCACCTACAAATCTGTCTACAGATTAGACAGAAGGGCATCCAAAATCAGATGTATGATTTGGATGAATCATTTCACTCTTTTGAACCAACTTTTTTACCTGCAAAATGAAGACGAGATATAGCATATGGATTAAATGTAAAAAAAAATAAATAAAAATCCGTGTACAGTGCTTAGCAGAGAACAAGCATTCAGTCAATAGCAGATATTCCAAATGCTGTGGCTGAAGTTCAAATACTGTGATGCACCCCCTAAAGTCCTCAGGGGCCTTTGTTGGATGTGTGGCCCAACACACTCAACTCTAAAGATGAGGAGCCCAAGGTCCAGAGAGTCCTGCAGGCTTCAGTCTGTACCTGCTGCCTCCCCAAGCCCACAGGAAGCTCCCTGGGGCCCTGGAACCACCTCTCCTACATGCCCATGTCGGGCGGCACCAAGTATGACTTACTTAACTGTCTGCTGGCAGGAATGGTGCATTGTGCATAACAGATACACAATCTTTTCACAGCGGGGGCTTTCAGAGTACTTTCAGGGCAGATTGCTGAACTAAACTACTGAGTACTCACACCCACACGCTCAGTGTTTGCCTTGCTAAAATGTCCTAGTGGAAAGCGCTGCTGTTGGGGCAGCAGCAGGACAGTGGTGACATTATATATATTCTATACCATGCTAAGGTGCTAAACGTACATGCTCCGTTCTCATAACAATCTTGGGCAGAGATGCAATTATTATTACCCCTATTTGACAGATAAGAAACTGGCGCGCAGAATTTAATATAAATATTGATACTCCTTTTGCATTGTCTTTCTCTTTGCTTGTATTAACAGTCCAAATGACCCTTCCAGAACACTGCAGGGCAGACAGGTACTATGTAGTGTGAAAAGCCAGCCAGGCTTGATACAGGGGGTACTGGGGAGTTCTGGCAGAGGAGGAGTTTGTCTGCATTCACAGGTCTACTTTTTCCCAAAAAAAAGAAATCCCAAGTCCTAACCGCCAAAGCACAGTGGTATTCAAAGGATGTCAAGGTTATCTAGGCTAAAGGTAAGAGCTGATTTATAACAGTGGTGAATTCTTATCTAAAAATGAGAACATATCTGTCTTTGTTACACAACATCTGGTTTTTCTGGAAAAGCTGCCTAACAAGATTCTGGAAATTCTGAGAATGAAGATTGAAATATTACTTTTTCAAGTAACTGTGAAAGAGGACTTGGAAGTCTTATCAATGTCTAACCTCAAGTAAGCACAATAGTGATGTTAAGTGCCATCGTCTCGAGTACAACTCCTAGTGACCCTATGAACACCACAACTGACCCTGTCCCATCCTGTGCCATCCTCAGTGACATAGGTGATCATGTAACTGCAGACACTGTGTCAATCCTTCTCATTGAGGGTCTTCCTTTCTTTCACTGACTCTCTACCTTTCCAAGCATGATGTCATTTTCCAAGGAATAGACTCTCTTAATAACATGTCCAAAGTATGTAAGACTTGTGCAACAATGAATGCATATTTTTAAAAAATGAAAGTGGGGAGGGAAGGAGGAAAATATGCAACAATGAATGAATAAAAATCCAAATTTTCTGTAAACTTTCATTAAAATCATAATAAAAACATTTTTTTTAAAAAAAGTATGTAAAGACAAAGCTTCACCATCTTTGCCTCCAAGCAGCACTCTACCTACACTTTCTCCAAGACATATGTGTTTGTTCTTTTTTTGGCAGTTCATGGGGCACCCAAAACACTTCTCCAAGGGAGCTCTGGTGGCCTACTGGCAAGACCCGAAGACATGAGGTTCGAATCTACCAGATGGTCCTAGGAGCCATCTCCTCCTGTGCTAGTCAGATCTGATTCAACAGTCAACAACAAAAACAAAACCCCAAAAACTCATCTCCAACACCACAACTCAAAGGCATTGATCTTTCTTCTGTCATCCTTGTTCATTGTCTAGCTCTCAGATGCACAGCAGGTGACTGAAAAAGACCATGGCACACCTTAGTCTTCAAGCTAACAGTAAGCACACTACACTCAGCAAATAGGAACGGAAGGAAGGGAAAGTGAGTCAGCCCAAAAGGGAGCAGCTCACGAAGCTGCTGAGCAAAGCAGTATATACAATATCTCATGTGCAATCTCGTCCCATGTAAGGAAGCACAGGGCCTAAAAGGGCCAGGAAAGAATAATAGTAAATGGACTAACAGTTAAGTTGAGAAAAATATATGAAGCCTCACTTCCATACCTCAGCATCTGGAATCCTCTGTGGTCCTGTTAAGTGGGTACATGAAAGGGTGCTCTGAAGGCTAGCCAATTATGAAGTGGTCATGCCTACTCTCCTAGCATTCTGTGCTAGAGGCAGATTGAAGGAAAGTCAATGGACAGGACAGAACAGACAAGAGTAGAACACATTGGTCAGCTCCCATGCTCTGCTGGGATTAAAACCCTCCAGGCTGCCGCCCTCATCTCACCTTCAGACAAGGGCTTAATCACCAAGCCTCTGTTCCTCTATGCTAAAATGGAAATAATGTTAGTGTTTGCCAAACAGAGTTATTACAAGCAATAAATAGGCCACGCAAAACATTCAGCACTGTAGTTCTCACCTGAGGGCAAGTTTGTCCCCCAGGAATACCTAGCAACATTTTTATTTTATTTTATTATTTTTGTGTGAGTGTACTGTCAAATCAGATACGACTGGTACAAGAGGAGATTGTCCCTCCTTCCCCGGCAGAGCATCTGGTGGATTTGAACCATGCGCCCCTGGGATTGTAGTTGCAGCTCCTTGCCACTAGGCCACCAGAGCTCCTAGCAACATTTTTGGTTGTTATGGCTGACATAGCGTGAGTCAGGGGTACTAATGGCACCTAGTGAATAGGGGTCAGGGGTTTCCCTAAATATCCTATAATGAACAAGACAGTCCCCATAACAAAGAATTACCCATATCAAAAGACAGTCTGGCCCAGGACATAGAAAAGAACTCAATAAATGTGAGCTAAAGTCAAATTCTCTTTATCATTATAATTGTGAACCAGTCATAGTTTCATTCTCTCAAGGACAACTAGTACCTTGATTAAAAAGATAAAAGACCAAATGCATTACTTACCGCACTTCCTGTAATAGTGGGTAATAGATCCGTCATTCTGGAGATAGGCAGAGTTTGCCGCTTGCTGTATTCTGGGGAACCCAGTAATTTTGTGAAGTAAATGACATAGCAGAGCACCAGAACTGTGGTATAGAAAAGCTGAAAGAGAGAGAGAGAGAGAGAAGACAAAATGGGTTTCATTTAAATGGTTTTAAATGTGCTTATAAATTTGACTTCAAAGGTCAATCAAGAAACAACTATTTTAACTGCACCTTCAACTAAGCTATGTTTTCCCTTCTGGAAAACAGCACCATGCGCCAGGCCCCATCCCCACGGCAGTGCCTCCACAGAAAAGGCAGCCAGTCCTCACCTAACAGAGAAGATAAGCCTTCTACTGGCGAGGAGGGGATCATTTCCACAGCAGACACTCACAAGCTCAACAGCCCCAGAAAAGCATATTCTTAAAAGAACAGATTAGAAGTGATATATGATTGAGTATTATGGTTAGCACAGGAATCCAGAATTAAGGTTGCATAGAAAAGCGTACTCGGGGTGGGGGATGGGGGGAAGGGACGTGGGAATTGTATACTAATGAAGGAATTTTTTTCTTTTTTTTTCCCCTCTCTTCGGAGGGGGAAGCAAGCTGGTGGGGAGGGGTAGGAAGGGAGAAAATTGCGGCAATGAATGAATGGAAATCCAAAACCTCTGTAAAAAAAAAAAATTATATAAAAAAAAATTTTTTAAAAAAAGGTTTGTATTGAGCCAAAGGACCCACTTTCCCACCCAGATATACCCCGGGAGAGTCCCATCTCCTGTGTGCTCATATCTAGGAACCTGCCGTCATCTGGGACTACAGTTTCCATTAAACCCGGAAATCTGTGACATTTATGATTACAAAGCAGAATCAGTTCCTGGCTCTCCTCTCCTCCAGCTTAGGGGCGGGACAGGAGCTACTACAGGATAGGGGAGGGGGAGGGGAGAAAGCAGAGATAAGAGAGCCTCACCCCGCTCTCCACCCCGTGCTACACTTGATCTTAGCCAAAAGGCCTGGAAATGATCCCTCCACCCTCCTCCACCCATCCTGGAAAAAAAGGATGGCTTCTGGCCAGGAACAGCTGTCCCGGGTTTTGTTTGAAGGTTAGGCAAGAGGATCCAAAAAAGCACTTCACAAGTTCCCTTCTCTCCTGTCTTCCTCCACAGAACAGCAGTGCACATTGGTTCAAGAAGGAACAGGAGGCCAACTCTGGTGGCCTAGTGGTAAGAAGCTGCACTGCAATCCCAGAGGTGAGGGGTTCGGATCCATCAGATGCTCCGCTGGAGAAGGAGAGACAATCTCCTCCTGTACCAGACCAGTCAGATCCGACTTGACGGTACACACACCATCACCCTCAAAAAAAAAAAAAAAAGAAAGAACAGGACCTGCAGGCCTCATTTTGAACCTGAAACTCTAAGGCTACACCTGTAGTCAAGGCCCAGTACAAGGAAAAGGCATCTCAGCTGAGCAAGTTTAGGCACCTTTGCTCTCCAAAAAGAGCCCTGGGGACATAGTACAATACATGCCATTCTGCTGAAGCTGGCAATTCAAACCTACCAGCTACTCTGAGGAAAAAAGATGGGCAGCCACCTCAGGTAAAGATTTATAGCATCAGAGACCTGCTGGAGGGTTACTCTGAACTGAAATCGGCAGTGGGTTTGGTGTTTTGGTTTGGGCTCCCTCCTCCATTCACACCTGAAGACAAATACATTAAACACCACCTTTTTACTGGCCCTCCAGCTCCTTAAGACACACTACACTGCTGAAGCCAACCTCCTCAGAGCAAGTGATTCCCTTCTCTGGCCCCTATCCTGGCCTCTTCCATCTTCCTCCTGACCAGAGCCTTTGGGAAATAGTACCTATGGGTACTCTCAATGCAGAGCATTCTAACTACATAATACTCCCTTTCTTTTTTCATTGAGAGAAAATTCACATAAAACTCACCATTTTAAAGTTGCATAGTTTTTAGTACATTCATAGTGTTATACAATCATAACCACTATTTAGGGAAGGGGAGGGACAGAGAAAGAGAGGAAGACTTTCAACCAGGAGAGCTGACACAGTGACCGCAGCAATGGGCTCGAGTGTGTCAGAGATTGTGAGGATGGCACAGGATAGGACAGGGCTCAGATCTGTCGTTATGGTCGTTTATGAGTTGTACTTGACTCGATGGCACCTAACAACAACAACAACATTATTTAGTTCCAGAATGTTTTCATCAGCTCAAAAGCAAAATCCAAGGTTAGTCCCCCATGAACTCCTTTCCCCAGCAATCTGCTCCCTGCCTCTATGGACTTGACTATTCTGGATGGTCTTATGTTGTTACTGCAGTTGTCACTGCTATGTACTACTGAGTCAGAACCGACTCACAGCTGACCCTCCAGTGGGTCTTCAGAAGCTGTCAATCACACAGGAGCAGACTGTCCTTTTTTCTCCCAAGGAGCCACTAGTGGATTTGAACTTCATGCCTTTGAGTTGGCAGCTCAACTTCTTACCACTAAGCCCCCAGTGCTCCCTGGATAGTCATAGAAATGGAATTACACAACATATGGCCTTTTGTGCCTGGCTTCTTTCACTGAGCACAAAGATTTCAAGATTCATCCATGTGGTAGCATGCATGTGTCCTTTGTTTCTTTGTTACTGCTCAATAATACATTGTATGGATATACTGCATTTTTAATCCATTAGTTGAGGGATATTGGAGTTGTTCTCACTTTTTTACTATTGTGAATAGTGCTGCAAGGAGAAGTGAGTTTCTGTTTGATTCCCTATCTCCAGCATTTTTAATCCATTAGTTGAGGGATATTGGAGTTGTTCTCACTTTTTTACTATTGTGAATAGTGCTGCAAGGAGAAGTGAGTTTCTGTTTGATTCCCTATCTCCAGTTCTTTTGCGCATATATATCCAATTATTTAACGGTAATTTTATGTTTAACTTTTTTTTTCTTACGAAACGCATTGTTTATTTTCCGTCAACCTTATTTCCACTTTTTAAGGCAGTTTACGACCATTCTGTGGTGGTACCCACCCACTCAGTGGCCTAAGCAGTGGGTGCTGCAGACCAGTCTTCAGTTGCAGGCTGAGCGCTCCAGTCTTCAGTAGGGAACTGCTGAATTGGCACAGAGGGACGTGGACGCCTTCGGACCAGTCTGTCACTTCAGGCTGAGTAGCAGTGAATTCAGGAGCAGGGGCAGTTCATTCTCCCTGAAACTCCTCCTTGGTCACAGCCTTTTCAGCAGCAGCCTGCTCTTCCTTCTCAATCTCTTCCGGATCTCTGTATAAGTACAGATTGAGCATGACCTCCCACGGCTGCTCCCGGGAGATCGTGCCACGCATGCGCAGGACTTCCCAGGCCAGCATCCATCACATCAGACCCACAGAGTGAGCTCCCTTGTTGGTGCACGGGATAGCAATGTCTACGTAACGCAGAAGAGAATCTGTGCTACAAAGGGCAATGGTGGGCAAGTTAACGTAAGATGCTTCTGTCAGAGGCTGGTGGTCAGCCCTGGGATCAGTAACCACCAGAATACGAGGCTCCCCGGAAGGCTGCCTGGATCTGGTTAGTGAAGGTTCCAGGAGTGAAGCGCCCGGCAATAGGAGTGGCCCCAGTAGCAGCAGCAAACTTCAGAACCGCTCTCTGGCCTGTATTTCTGGAGGAAATCACACTGACATCAGCTGGATTTTCAATGGCAACAATGGCGCAGGCAGCCAAGAGCAGCTTCTCCCAGGTCCTCTTCAGGTTTATGATGTAGATGCCATCACTTTTCCTTTTGTAGATGTACCGATCCATTTGGAAGTCAAGGTTGGTGCCACCCAAATGTGTTCCTGCTGCAAGGAATTTGAGGACATCCTCCTCCTTCATCTGCAGGACATCAAGGGCTCCAGACATTGTGGAAGTTTCCCCTTTAAGTTACGACGGGAACCAGAACAACACCATATGGGCCCTTGTGTGGGGAGCGCGGAAAGGTATGTTTAACTTTTTGAGGAATCAGCAAACAGCAGCTGTGCCATTTCATAATTCCACCACAATGGACAAGGGTTCCTATTTCTCCACAACCTTACCAAGAGTTATTACTCCAATTGATGTCACCAATTGTACAGAAACTGCTATTAATTTAAAGTAGTGTAACTTCTTATGCATCAGAAAGTTGGACAATGACTAAGGAGGATAGAAGGAGAACTGAAGCCTTTGAGCTGTGGTGCTGGAAAAGAGTACTGAATGTACCATGGACTGCCAAGAAAACAAACAGATTCATTCTGGAGAGAATGAATTCATTCATTCAGGCTGCTCCTTGGAGGCAAGGATTCTAAGGCTTCGTCTGACATACTTTGGATATGTTGTAAGGAGGGACAGGTCCTTGGAGAGGGACATCATGCTGGGCAGAGTGGAGGGACAGCGCAGGAGGGGAAGACACTCTATGAGTGGATTGATTCGGTGACTAGGGTAATCGAGAAGGATGTGTCAGAGGCAGTGAGATTGGCACAGGATAGAGCAGGGTTTACGGCTGTTGTACATAGGGTTGCTATGAGTCGCAAGTGACTCGACCGCACATAACAACAACAACAACAACAGTGTAAATTAGTTTGAATTTGTGTATCTTTTGCTGTATATATATTGTCAACAATAACAAAGAAAATTTAGAAAGAAAAAAAAATTCTAGCCATTTCAGTGAGTGTGAAATGCTATGTCACTGTGGTTTTGATTTGCAGTTCCCTAATGATGAATGAAAGAGAGCTCTGGTGGTCTAGTTGTAAGAAGCTGCCACAATCCCAAAGCCACAGGGTTTGAATCCACCAGTGGCTCCAAAGGAGGATGAGTAATCTTCCATGTGATTTAACATTTCTGAAAATCCACTGGAGCTGAGTTGGTTCCAACCTGATAGCATATAACAACAACAACAACAATGACTAATGAAGAACAATGTGGCATCAGGGTTGAAGGATGACTCATTAATAATCTGCATTATGTACACAGCAGAACCCTGCCTGTAGAAAGTGAAGATCTGAAGTACTTACTGAAGAAGATCATAGAACACAGCCTTCAATAAGATTACATTTCAACATCAAGAAAACAAAAATCCTCACCACTGGACAAATAATACAACATCTTGATGGATGGGGAAAAGATTGACATTGTCAATGATTTCATTTTACTTGGATCCACCATTAACACCCTACCAGTCAAAAACGTACTGCATTGGAAAACTCTGCTGTCAAAAGACCTGTCCAAAGTTCTAAAAAGCAAATATGTCAGTTTAAAGAGTGTGTGCTTGATGCAAGTCATGGTCTTTTCAACTGTTTCCTATGCTTCTGATAGTTGGACAATGAATAAGGAACGTCAAAGAAAGAATGTTTTTGGATTGCGGTGTTGGAGAAGAATATTGTAATCCTAAGGACTGCCAAAAGAATCCACAAATCTTTCTCGGAGGAAGTGCAACCAAGATGCTCCTTAGAGGCAAAGATGGTGGAACTTCACCAACATATTTTGGGCATGTTGTCTGGAGGGGCCAGTCCTTAGGAGAAAGGCATCATGCTTGGAAAGGCAGAAGGTCAGCAAAAGAGAGGCAGACCTTCAATAAGACAGATTGACACAGTGACTGTAACAATCGGCTCGGGCATGGCGGAGATGGTGAGGATGGTACAGGATAGGCGTAGTTCAGAGCACTGTTCACAGGGTCGCTATCAGATGTAGCTGACTCTTAGAAGACAGCTCTAGGGACAAATGAATAAAATGTATTTGAAATGGAAAAAAAAAGATGTAGCTGACTCAACGGCATGTAATTAACAATGACGACTAATGATGTTGAGCATCTTCCCTGTGCTTATTGGTTACTTGTATATCATCCTTGAGAGAGGCTTATTTAAGTCCTTTGGCTATTTGTCTTTTTGTGAGTGAATCCAAAGAGTTCTTTCTACACCCTGGATTGACTCTTTTATTTCACAGATGATCATGTTTTGAGTAAGGACAAAGGGTCAGTTTTACAAGGAGCCTAGAAGCTGGCAGAAGCAGAACAAAGGGGCATCGAAGGTCCTTGTGTGGAGCTCACAGGCTGCTCTGAGGTGTTGATGGTATTTTAACCTCTCTCATTGACACTAACAGAGAATTTACCAGAGAAGAGCTCTCAGGAGTCTAATAACAAGGGAGCAAATAAACGCAGATGTGGCCTTGCTGACCTATGAATCACCATAAAGCCGGAGTGGGAATTAAAGACAATCATAAAGTCATTATGCAAGTACCTTTCCCAAGAAAGGCTGATGAATTACCAGAGGACTCTGTGGCTGTGTTTTCTGAGTAGGGAGAGTGCATCAGAAACAATGAGCTATGTGGAGAACTGCAGTTCTGGATCCAATGTTGTCTGTTGTTGTTATGTGTCACTTGCAACTCATGGTGACCCTATGTACAACAGCTCTGAACTCTACTCTACCCTGAGCCAACTCTATTATCTCTTACACACCTGCTCCCATTACCCCAGTCGCTGAGTCAATTAATTTTATCCAGCACCTTCCTCTCTTTTACTGTCGCTAGTCATTGTCCAGCTTTCTGATGCATAGCAAGTAATTGTGAAGACCATGGCCTGGATCAGGCACACCTTAGTCTCTAGACCAACATCACTGCTCTTCAGTACTTTGGAGAGGTCCCAGACAGCAGACTTTCCCAATGCAATGCAGGATAAATAATCACAGATGACATCTCAAAAACTTAGTTCTTTTACATTATTAATTTTAAATCTAGACCTTCTGTGTTTTATAAAAATATCTGTGGTTTTGACCTATGGCTTCAGAAAGATCTGCACATAAATCAATACTCAGAATTGTAATTTGTCCTCCTACACATTAACAAGAATGACAAACTTCTTCGTAATATAAGATATTCTAGTGACTATCTGACCTCCAGTTTCATTTGTTTAAAATAGCAATTTTACTGCAATTATATTTTTATCAACAATTATATTTTTATCAACTGAATAGAAGTAGAATATAATGAGATGGAAAAGAGGCCAAAATTGCTAAAACCGAAAATTGTACCTGAATCAAATGAAACTGATTTTTTTTCCTGGCCTCTGAATCCTGTGAGATTACAATCTGAGTTTAAGACAGACTTGGCAGAGTTTCCTCCTATTCTGCAAACAACTGATTGAAATTCAGGGAAAATAACACACATGCAATTTGATTCCCACCCCACCCCCTTACTGCCTTTTTCTCTCCTCTACAAGACTGTCATACAGTCAAAGATCAGATTGATTCTGGATTTGCCCTAAGGAGGGTCGAAGAGGAGTTTTTTTGATGTTTAACAAAAGAGCCCAAGTGTGTGGTCTCCCCAGGTCCTGGGAACCCCATGGTGTCGCTGTTTGGATGTGGCAGCCAGAGCAGCAATCTCAGGTCAGCCCCCAACGCTTCCCACATTCCTCACGTGCATGAAAATTGTGACTGTAAATCACACAGCAGGGAAAACAAAAAGAAAACACCCAGTGGAGAAATAAACCTTACACATAAATGAAAAGCCATGCCTCTTACCTGGGCCACAGAGAAAATGTACAGTCCGCAGTGAGGCCAATAGAGCACGAGAAAGGCTGTCAGGACACTCTTGAGGATTACGGACAGGCTCTCGGCAATCACCTACAAAGACGTGGGAAAGGGTTCACTTTATAAAGGTAATTCAGAAACAAAAAGGTCACAGACATAAAACTAAATTTTAAACAAGAAACTTAGTATAGTGGCTACTGTGAGCATGAGATGGGAGGTTGCCTTTGGGTGAACACAATCACTGCAAATGTTTTCTTAGCCTGGACAGCAAGTTCATGAATCTTCTGTATATTACCTCACTTTTAGGTTGACATGTTGCTTATATTGTTCTGGATTGAACTGTGTCCTTGAGAAACTTATAAATCCTAACCCTGATACTTGTGGATAGGAACTTTGGTGGCCTCATAGGTAAGGAGGTGCGCTGTCAACCAAAAGGCACACAGTTCAAATCCCCCAGTTGTTCCACAGGAGAAAGACAGGCATTTTCCTCCCGAGGAACTTATAACCTCTGAAAATCCACTGGAAAGTCATCTATGAATCAATTTACAATGACACAAAACAACAACATATATGTGGCTGTAATACCATCTGGAAACGGAATTTTCTTTGTTGTCTTAAAGGGGCTGTATTACTGTAGAATGTGTCCTAAGCCAATCACTTTGAAACATGAAAGGAGGAATTGTTGTAAAAGAAGCAGTTTAGGTAAAACAAGAAGCAAGGACTTGGAGAGAACAGAGGTCCCAACGAGAACACCCAGGAACCAAGAGTCAGAAGCTAAAGAGAAGGATCTTCCCCCACAGGCAACAGGGAGAGAAAGCCTTCCCCACTGCCAGTGCCCTGAATTCAGACTTCCAACCACCTCACTGCAAGGAAGGGAGCCCAGGTAGCACAATGGTTAATACTCAGTTCCTAGTTTGATGGTTCAAACCTACAAGTTGCTGTAAGGAAGAAAAGATCTGGTAACCAACTCTAGGAAAGAGGTCTGTCAAGGAAATCTTTTGGGGCAATTTTACTTTAGGCTTGTTGATAGGAGAGGCTATTCCTTGGAGAGAGACAATATCATGCTTAGAAAGGAAGAGGGACAGACAGCCAAGGAGAGCAAGACCCTCAACCAAGTGGAGTGACACAGTGATGCAGCAATGGGCTCAGTGTATCAGAGGTAGTGAGGGTGACACAGGCTAGGCCAGGGTTCAGATCGGTTGTTCACAGGGTCGCTATGAGTGGAACTCAGCTCGATGGCACCGAACAACAACAACAACGGCAGCAGGAGCAGCAGCAGCAGCAGGGTCATTGTGAGTCAGTACTGACTCAACAGCAAACAACTACTGTGAGAAAAGTTATCTACTGCTAAAGTTATCTACCTACTTGAGGTATTTCTGTAACAGCTGCATATTTCTGTTACAGCAGCACTATGTATCTTACTCACACTCACTGTAGGTATATTTTTATTTTTTTTAATTTCTTTTTTATTATTTTTGTGTGAGTGTACCGTCAAACTGGATCTAACTGGTACAGGAGGAGACTGTCCCTCCTTCTCCAGCAGAGCATCTGGTGGGTTTGAACTGCACACCTCTGGGATTGCAGTACAGCTTCCTGCCACTAGGCTACCAGAGCTCCGTTGTAGGTATATTTTTTAAAAAAATAAAAGTTACTATCAGTATCTAAATAAACAGAATCTCTGGGAAAATACGAAAAATCTTTATAGTCTTAAATTCTTCTCTAAACAAATTACAGGGAGCACTGCTGGCCTAGTGGTAAGAAACTGCACTGCAATCCCTAAGTCTTGTGGTTTGTTTTCGCAGTTTGAATCCACCTGGAGAATCCTGAATCTCCTGGAAAAAAGATGGGCAATCACCTCCCATGCAATTAATGTGCCTCTGAAAACCTGTTGGAGGGTCAGCTATGGGTTGGTTCTGACTTAATGGCACACAATAACAACAACAAAGGAATTACTTCCTAATGGCAGCCTGGTTCTCACTAATATAGAGACTACTCATCGTTCTGCCTTGCAGCAGCTAGTAGCCGTGAACTGCCAGAGCTGTGCACCTTTTTGGTTAGCATTGCCACATGGTACCAACTAAGAATAGAGAAGAGATAAATTTTGGCCCAGCTCATCTGACAAATTTAAGTGAACTCAGCGTGATTAAAGTTACCTTCTTCCAAATATTTTTCTAGATGCAAATCAGAAGAAATTATTTCCTTGTATAAAAAGCATATTTTTTTAAAAAACTACCCACCCACTCTTGTTCATTCTTCACAAGCCCGTTCCAAGCAGAGGACACACAAACCTTGAGCTTAATAAACATATGCGACTGTGCCAAGACCCACAAGGGCTCGCCCAGAAGTTCCACCACGGCTGAGAGACCAAACAGCACCACTCCAGCTCCGTAGTGGGGGATGACATCCGGATCAGGCACTTCAAGCAACTGTAACCAGACCCAGCCCAGGAGAAAGGACCAAAACACACCCAGAGGGACTCTGGAGGAAGGGAGAAAAACAACAAATACATATTATCATAATAGCAACAGCCACTTACTATCTGCCAGGCACTGTGATTCAGTCTACCTCTCTGATACCTCATGGTGATCCTCTGTCATTGCCCCCAACTGAAAGATAAAGAAACAGAGGTCTATGGGCACTAGATAGCTTAGTTGAGCAAGGACAAAGACTGGACCTGAGTCCAATCTGTCCATCTGGAAGCCTTTACTTGTATTCGGTTTTACTGACTCAGTATACACAAGGCCCAGGGACACATGCCTGCTGCTGTGCATGACTGACAGCTAGCACACATCTGGTTCCTGCTCCCTAGTGAGCATCAGCCCGGTGCACGTCCTTTCATACAGGCACCATAAAGAGCTGAAACAAGGCTGGGTGGCGACATCATCCCTTTAATAGACGAACACCCACCAGCCTTATGACAGCCATTTCCATGAGGCAACAGGCGCTTATGCAAGGGCACTTCTGGGAAGCAACTTCAGCTACCAGCCCTCCCTGTGGGGAACTACCCTCAGAAGAGCCATAATGCTTTTCAGTTGATGTACTTGGTCTCCAACAAAATTTTTAAAGGCTCAAACATCAACTTAACAAAAAGTGAAGAAAGATATAAAGAAACCCTTAAAAGGTTCTCAGAAAAATACTAAGACTAAGTGGTAGTTAAGAGCTCAAAAGGTTCTACAGGAGGAAAAGAAGAAGAATGAAAATAGAGCAGTGGTCAAATGGGGCTGAGAGCGAGGACTGGGAAGAGCAGAAACAACCTCCACAAAGGGTAAGCCAGCAGGAATCCAGAGTAGAAACCCCAACCTGGAGCTTCCTCTCTGTTCCTGACCACTGAGAAAGAAAACAAGCCAAGGACTCCTCTGGGACAGATACTCTCTCCTTCCTAGTACCAGCTGAATGCCCAGAAATTGACTGGAAAACTGAATCTGGAGGCAGCTCAGCCTGAGGCGAGCTGTGCTAATTTACATGTGCCTTTGCGCAAGCCTCACTAGTGCACAACTCACGTGAGCCACAGGAGGTTGAGGGTCTGGCTCCAGTCTCGCTGGGTGCCCCCACTCAGACACGCTCTGCGAAAGGCCTCTCTGGCCAGGAAGATGGTGGTGGAGTAAAGCAGGGTTAGCCTGAAAAGGAAACGTAGGAATCAACAAGGTCTCCAGTTCCCTCCTTGAAAGGACTTGGTGATTCTGCCAGCATGCATGAGGAGGACATTCTTGGTTGCAACTCACTGGTGGCTGTGGGAGAAGAGCAGATTTCTACAGGATCCCCCACCAGCCTGATTCAGCTGAACAAAAGTGTTAGGAACAAGCAAAGGATGTGTGCCTACCATGAGTGATGGCCAGGAGATAAGGTGTACAGCACCCCCCCATCCCCAATATCGGCAGATTTCCTGGGTTTGCTGGCTCTGACCATGAGGAGAGACAGGAAAGACCACAGCCTGAGGAACCATGGCGGAGGGCTTTTGATCACACTGGTATTTGTGATCTGATGGCTTCTCTAACAGCAGGTGAATTACTGCCAAGTAGACGCCCTGGCCAAGAGGATCTTAGGAGAGGCTGTAAGGCTGGTAACTCCGAGGGAATGCAACCCAGGTTGGCAACATTCGCCTGGGTACTTGCTGGGTGAGCAGCTTCAAGATGGACATTCCAGCCCCTTAGCAAGGACAGGCTAAGGCATCCATTCCTTAACAGGAAGCAACCTGGGTCAAAGTGATGCAGGGCTAAGGTCATCCAAGGGTCATCCTGCTACCCAGTGCCTCTGTCCATCACTACAGACGAGGAGCTCTTAACCAGATGAGGGTAGACCAGACAACAGTGGCAAAGCAGAGACTTGTAACTGGGAAAGGCTGAGTGGAGAGAAGTCAAAACTGCTTTACAATATGCATTCTTAAGAGGATCTGGGCCTATTGCTTTATGCTTTTAAAACACCATTTTCCAAAATATAGTCCTGACTTCAAAACTACCTGAGGAAACTGTCAACATGCAGACTTCAAAGTCTCTGCTCAGCCCTACCCAACGCAAAGTATCCCCTAGAATCCCTCTGCCCACCTCAGCTTTGAGCATTGCCACTGAGAACAGAGCCACGAGCATATGCTTGGAACATATTGTCTTGTTTATCAGGACATAAAGATACATTTGAGAAGCCGAGCTATTCTGAGCGCCCACATCATTTCATATACTTTTATGTCATTTACGAATACAAAATATGTGTGGGTGTTCTTGAACAGAAAGGAGGAGAGTACAGGAGACAAGCTGAATCTGAAAGACAAAGTAAGCTGGTTTTCCAGGAGTCATCAAAGAACAAGAACTCTCACTCTCATCCTAGTTACTATATCCCACAACAACACAAACACAACATCACTGAGGAGGGAGAGAAGGCGGCTGCTCCAGCCTTCCAACCGCATCCTCTGAACTGCAGAACTCCTGCTTTCTCTGCTGACAACAGGACAAGAACACAGGATTGTACCTGAGACGGGGTTTGTGATGAATTACTCCCACTTGTCTCCTGAATTCTAAGCAGGCAAACCGGAAGAGCTGGCTGAGAAACGTGCAGTTAGAGGCTGCTAATGGAAACTACCCCATGGGTCCATTAAAAGCGGCAGCATCCAGTCATCTCCCCTCCCCGGCACACTCCTCCTCAGCCCACTGCTAAAACACTCCACTTCCTGTCAAAGTGTGTGCTCTTAAAATCCAAGGTCGAAATAGAAAGTTAACTAGTAAAACATGTATGAGGATCTAAGGGGAGTATGGGGGGGAGCAGAAAGGGGTGAGGATGGAGTGGGGGTTGTAATCACAGGGTTGCACAATTTGATGGGCAGAGGGAGGGGTGGGTAAAGGAAACGGGAAAGATCTGATGTGAAAAACAACGTGTACAAAATATTAAGTGAGCCAGTGTAAAATAAAAATTTAATTTAAAAAATTTAAGGAAAGCCAAGGTTGACAGGAAGACGTTTCTAGAAAGCCTCACTGGGGATGTGAGTTGTGGACAGGCGCAGATACATCTTTCTTACCTTACATTCACTATGCCAACAATCTCCTTGGACAGGAAGCGAAGAATAAATGCATTCAAGACAAACGTGATCAATCGAAACAGCACCTACAGGAAAAGAACAAAAACATTTAAAAATCAACCTTATGTTGAAATGGTGACTTTGCTGAGTTGAGAACAACGTGGCTTCGTTCCCTAACATGCTGTCAGGGGGGAGCTTTACCATGGCAGCTCTCTGAAAGGCTCAACTTGTCTACATTTCTTCTAAAATTTCATTCCTTGGGGCCTCTCAGTACTCCTGTGCAGCAGTCACAGAACCCAGGAAGGCCCCTGGAAGTCTCTTCCATTTAGTGATAGAAAAGGGAGGTCTCCAGAGATGCAGGGAATTTCTTCACTTTTAACTTGAGGCGCTCCAGGAGGCAGAAAGAGAAGAGCAGTTAGGGGCTCAAGATGCCCCTCCCTCTGGCTGGAAACTTCCAGCCTATTTACAAAATAGCACACTTAGCAAGCTGGAGCCTGCGGGGGATAGCATTCTCACTAGGAATCATGGAGTTTAATTCCCTTTTCTTCTCTGCCTAGTAATATCTAGGGATTCCAATAATGAGATTGAATCTCTATTAACTTTGGTTTTCTCAGAAAACTGAAAAGGCTGTGCTTATTTAATGAATATTGGCCACTTTCCTAAGAGCTTCAAATACTTTTTAAACAACAGCTGCAATAATAAGATTAATAAAATAAGAAGGAAAAGGGGAGAATGTGGCTATTGTCATTTGCAGGGGATACATTCTGAGGCTTTAAAAACTTGTCAAGACAATCACCTGAGCAAAGAAATTTTCCCCTGAGACCTAGACAACAATAGGACTGCATACTGGACGGGGCTGTTAATGGGCCGCTGGCTGGCTGCAACTGTCAGTTATTAAAGGTCTCCACCTGTGCCTTCCACAGCACCAGAGTAACTCAAGTGCCCACCAGCAGATATGACAAATTGCTCCATGTCAAGCAATCACTTGGGGTTACCCATGAACAGCTACAATCTGGAAAATTCAAAGTATGCCAAGGAGCCACTACAGAAGAAAAACCTCTAGGGAACAGTATGATCAAGTAGGGAGGGTGCACGACATTGTCCTCAAACAGTACCACGCAGCAAGGTCTCCAAGCAGCCAGGTCTCCAAAGCTAAGACAGTATATGCTTAACGCTGTTAGGTCCAAAGTTAACATTTTGAGTGTCCAGTGAAGCTTTGTGGGTTCTTATTTAGAAAAGGCCATGAATGTTCACACTCACCAAATTTTGCACTCAGTTGTAGAGGACTGAAGCCCTTGGAAAGGTATAGCATGCTGGGAAAGTTGGAGGGTCAGTGAAAGAGAGGAAGATGGATTGACGTGTCTGCAGCAATGGACTGAAGTGATCTCAGAGAGTGAAGATGGAGCCCTTAATGGAGAAAGCACTCAGCTGAGAGTCTTGACTTAGCCTTTATCTGGAATTCATGGCACCACCTTCTCATTTTCATAGATTGCAATTTCCTCCTCTATAAAATGAGTCCACTTATCTCACAGCATTAGCAGCAACTATCAAGTGAGTTTGCAGAGGTGAGCGCATATTTGAAAAATGCAGACAAATCAAAGGCTTCCATACTTTTACTACGGTTGGCTCACAGGTAACCCTTTCATGCCTAAATGATTTTTTGCTTTGAGTTTCTGCTGTTAACTGCTCTGAGTTTTTTGTTTTGGTAATGGAAGTGCCCTGGATGTGCTCATCAAGTAGTGCCAAGAAATCTGGAGGGCAACTACTCGGCCAACTGACTGGAAGAGATCCATATTTATTCCTGTTAAAAAAAAAAAGGTGACCTGACAGAGTGTGAAAATTACCAAACAATATCACTAATATCACACACTGGCAAAATCCTGCTGAAGACTGTTCAGAAACAACCGGAACAGTACATTGACAGAGAATTACCAGAAACACAAGGTCGATTTAGAAGAAGTCGTGACACAAGAGATATTATTGTCAATGTCAGACAGATCTTGGCAGAAAGCACAGAATACCAGAGGAATGTTTATGTCTCATTGACAATGCAAATACATTCGACTATGTGGATCACAACAAATTGTGGCTAACCTTGAGGAAAATGGGAAACCAAAAACACTTGCTTGTGCTTATGTGAAACCTGTACTTGGACCAGGAAACAGACCTCAGAGCACAGCAGGGAAACACTGCATGGTTCAAAATCAGGAAAGGAGTATGTCAGGCATGTATCGTCTCCATACCTTGTCAATCTATATGCAGAACAGATTATTCATGAATCAGGGCTTTATGAGGACAGGACTGGAGGTAGACTCATCAACAACCCACGTTGTGACCTTGATGGCTGAAACTGAAGAAGACCTGAAGCACTTGCTTTGTCCTTTGTCAAGGACTATAATCTTCAATATGGACTGAAGCTTAACATCAAGAAGACAAAGATTCTCACTATTGGGCCAACTGGCAGCTAGATGGAGAAGAGATTGAGGTTGTTAACAATTACAGGTTGCTCTGCTCCACAAAACACTCTTAACAGCAGCAGTCAGGAAATCAAAAGATGAATTGCTTTGGGAAAATCTGCAGTCAGAGACCTCTCCAGAGTACTGAAAAGCAACTATGTCAGTTTAGAAACTAAGGTGCACCTAATCTAGGCCATGGTCTTTGCAATTACTTGTTATGCTTCAGAGAATTGGACAATGACTAAGGATGAAAGAGGAATTGATGCTTTTGAATTGTGGCACTGGAGAAGACTCTTGAACATCTGATGGACTGCCAAGAAAACAAATAGGTCTGTCTTGGAGAGGGTGAAACCAAGTTTCTCATTGGAGGCTAGAATTTTGAATCTCCATCTCATATACTTGGGGCACATGGCCAGGAGAGACCAGTCCTTGGAGAAGGACATCATGCTTTGAAGTGTGGAAGGACAGCTCAGGAGAGGAAGACCTCAGATGAGATGAACTGATACAGTAACTTGGGCAATGGGGGTTAGTGTGTCAGAGTCAATGAGACTGGCTCAGGATAGTGCAGGCTCCACAGCTGCTATACATAAGGTCGCTATGGGTCACAGGCAACTCGATGGCACATAACAACAAACAATGGAAGTGATGCTGAAATCCAGGGGAAAATATTTTGGTGCCTTACCATAAATTTTGATACAATTACATAGGACACACATGTTCCAAGTGGACCCTACTGGCAGGAATGGTGAGTGAAGCCTGTTTCTTCAGATTCATGCAGTTATGTATCTGGTACGTAGCACATACCATTACTGGGCTAGGAGCCCCCCAAGAAAACCAAGAGATTGAAAACACTGGTGGGTGATATATGTCCCATGGGTCATGAAAGGGTGAGGCAGGAAAAAAAAATGCTCTGAAATTACTACAGAATAAAATGTAACTGTAAAGCAAGTGTCTACATTTAGAAATTTAGAAAGTATGTGGGGCTAAATGAAAATACCCCAGAAACCTAAAGATTATGGCTACTTGAAAAGCAAAGCAAAACCATATATACATGCTTTTGTTAATCTCAAGGTTCAAGCTACCATTGTCTAAAAAAACAATGCCTCAGACTATATTCGTATCTCTCAATTAGTATGAATAAAAGTCAACATGGAAAGGAAATGCGAGATCACTCAGTATTGCTCCACACAGAAGCACTTGGAAGCAACATAGTCTTCAATTACTTCTGTAAAGGATTTTACAGTTGAAAAGAAAAAAAAAGCTTTCACACTTGTTAATTATTTACTCTACAGGTAAGCCATTTGATTCTGAGTTCAACTGCTTTCTACTACAAATTATTTTCCTTTTACAAAACTATTTCAACTGTCAAGGTCTCATCAAAGGTTGAACAACCGACATCAAGGACAAAGCACTAAATTCAAACAGCTATTTATGTTATTAAATTGAAAGGGAGGAAACTCAGGTAAATTCAGGATTAGATATAAATGTATATCATGAGAAGAACAGTTCACATTATTAAGCACTCTTATGTGGACAGTGAGTAAGAAAGACTAAGGAATAATCAATGCTTTTGAACTTTAATGGTAGTCAAGAATACTGAATATATCAAGGACTGCCAGAAGAATCAGCCAGTCTGTCTTGGGGGAAATGCCATTAAAGAGCTCCTTGGAAGGGAGCATGGAGAGACTTCATCTCACAACTTTGGATCTGTTATTAGGAGAGGTCAGTACCTAGAGGACATCATGCTTGATAAAACAGATGATCAGAGACAAAAAGATACTTAATAAGATGGACTGACCCAGCGGCTACAACCAGGGGCTCTAACATGGTAAACACAGTAAGGATTGTGCAGAACCAGGACCTGACAGCGTTCTGTTCTGTTGTGCACAAGGTCATGATAAGTTAGAAGTGACTCAATGGCACCTAGCAGTCAAGCACTTCCTCCATCTGTCTGCCACTCTGTAGCTCTATGTTGGCTGGCATGTTGCTGTGGTCCTGGAAACTATGCCCCTAGCATTTCAAAGTCCAGCAGGGTCACTTGTGGTAGAAAGGTCCAGATAAACAGGTCCAGAACTTTGCAGACCAAGACAGTCTAAGAAGAAGAAAAACCTGGTGACTGACTTAGAAAACTTAGCCAGTGAAAGCTTCATGGATCACAACAGAACACTGACTCATTTGTTTTGAACACAACAGAACGTTGACTCAATGGCATCAATTGCTAGAGAAAGGACATCATGTTTCATTAAGTAGAGGGCCCAAAAAAGTTTGGATGAGGGGGATCAATGAGATGGATCAGTAGAGTAGCTACAATTTAGGCCCTAAACATGCTGACTATGGAAGATGACACAGGACCAGGCAACGTTTTACTCTGTTGTACATAAGGTGATCACGAGTCAGAATCTGCTTGATGACAGCTAACAGCAATTAAGCAATTACAAACACTAGGCACTCTTTCTATACGCTTTATGTGGATTGGCTTATTTCATACCTACACTGACTACTCAAAATATCATTACTACCTTAATTAAAAATGAAGTTATTAAATCCCTGGGTAGAAGAAATGGTTAAGTGCTCAATTACCAGGCAAAAGGTTGGTGGTCTGAATCCATGAGAGGGCCTAAGAAGACAAGCCTGGCTCTCTGCTTCCAATGGATAAGCCTTGAAAACCCAGTATCATTTTGCTCTGCACACGTGGATTGCAATGGACTTGACAATAACTAACAAAATACGTATTAAGCCCTAGTATTGTGCCAGGATTGGAAGCAGGTGTGGCATCCACTTCCTAAACAACATGCCTCTGGAAACTCTATGAACTTTGATAAATGTCGATAGTGATAGAGTTGCTTCAGGCCTTTTGTTCATAGGGTCGATATAAGTCGTGTTTGACTCGAAAGCAATCAACAACAACAATGTGCCAGAAGAACTTGTGTGGTGCAATCCCTAAGCGCTGAGCTGCTCATTAAAAAATCAACACTCCCAATGGCTCACCAGGAGAAAAGACCTGGTGATATGCTGGCCTACTGGGTAAGGAGTTGTGCTGTCAAAGCAAAGTCACAAGGTTCAAATCCACCAGCTGCTTCACAGGCAAAAGATGAGCACGTCTCCTCTCATGTGATTGATAGCCTCTGATAACCCTCTGGAGGGTCAGCTATGAGTTGACTGTGACTCTACACACATGACAACAAAGATTACAGGAGAGGAAGCCCTATGGGTAGTTCTATTCTGCCGTATAGGGTCACTGAGTTAGAATCAACTTGAGGTGCTAGGCACTTAATAGATGTGATTTCATCTAATCTTCCTAATGATTCTATGAGGTTGAATTATAGTGTTTTTAAGATGAGGAAGTTGATAGTTAGATGTCAAGTGATCTTCGCAAGGGCAGGCATTAAGCCCAACTCTGCCTGGGTCTTTCTCCTAACATTCATGTGAAATATTGCCTCTCTAAAGTAAGGGAAAGAAAGGACTCAAGACTTGTAATACAGAATGTTTGAAAAGTTTTAAGAGTATGGCATAGACAAATTGAACTCTTTGACTTACAATGACCAGCTCTTAGAGGACCAACTGGAATATACCACTTCCTCTTACAGATGAGGAAAATTAGGGTTATGAAGCAGAAGTGACTTGTTCAAGGTCACACAACCTGAGGAAGATACAACCACCCACTTTAACAGTGTTAAATGCACATATGTGAGTAATCTACAGAAATCCTTACAACAACCATATAAGCTAGGTACTATTATGTCCACTTTACCAAACAGGTATTGGAGCTTGCAGGGTAAGTGGTTGGTCCTAGATCACTCATGCAAGAGCTGAATCAAACCAGGCTTTGTAACCCAGGCCTGTCTGCGGTCCTTCTGACTCCATGAACACAGTGGGAGTCAAAGAACTTGAATAAGGCGTTTCGTGAAGCAGGGGTCGGGCATGGAGGAAACGAACTCCATATCTTAAAAACAGAAAATTTGACAGCTTGGAAATGTTCCCTTGTCACCTGATCGAACTCTCTCCTGGTGCCATATGGGAAGAATAATGCTCAGAAAGAAAGTGGCTTGTTTGTGTTTCTCCAGGCACGCTAGTGAACTGCCGACTCTGCGGCCCAGACTCCCTCTCACCACCGCCATCACCTGCTGTCAATCCCTTTGTAGCAGGGTCCACATGATGACCAGTTTGGTCTCTCAAAGACCCAGGGCTACCTCCCCGCAGGTCCCAAGTGCAGAACAGGCTGATGGACAGGCTGGGGGCCGGCCAGGCGGGGAGTACCTGCATAAGGAGACCGGAGGAGGCCAGCCGGGCTGCCTGGCCCAGAACCTCCTGGCTGCCCATCACCAAGGCGTCCCGGCTCTATCACCAGGAAACGGTGCCGCCACCCGGCTTCGTCGCGGGAATATTACATCACGAGTGAACTGTTCACTGATTGGTGGTCTTGTGACGTCGGGGGCGGGATGCGGCGAACGCTGAGTGTTTAAGTGGGCCGCGTGTGGCTACGTCAGTTCACCTGCGCCGCGGTCTAAGCTGTGTTTAGGGCTGTTCTCTGTGTTTTCTGAACGTTTCCTGCCTGGTCCCAAATAAGTATCTGTAGGTAGAGCTGAGAGACGATGCCCAAGGAGGAACAGCTCCTCCTCCAGCCAAAAAGCACCAACTTCGTTGGCCTCTTCTGCCAAAAGGGGAACAAATACTTAACTTGCCTCGCTGATCAGGGTTTTGCTATTTGGGTCTTCTATAAAACCGCAGCCACAGCCTTGAGTTAAGCTGGCCTTATCTTCATTTTACAAAGAACTGAGGATCACAAGTTGAATCTAACATTGTCACATGTGTAGTTACGTGCAGTCTTTCTTAAAGCACTGTGAAATAGATTTCTTAACAGAAAAGAGGACTCAGGTACAAAACTAACTTGTTCTACCAGGTGAAATGGATCCCCAGCTCCTGATTGTAGACCTGCTGCTTTCTTGAATACTACCAATTGTGATTCTCATGGTCCAGGTTCTGATCTGTTGTTCAAAGGTTATATTTGATCGCACCTAACACCACTACCAATTGTAAGGATGAGCTTGAAGTGAAAGGTTGCTCCTGAAGTGAAAGAATGCATGAGAAATGTGCACTTGTAAGAATGCTCTGTCGTAGTCATCTGTTAGATGTACTTGTTATTTACCAAGCCAAAGGGTCGCTATGAGTCGCCTGTGACTTGACAGCACTTAATAACATCAACATAGAGTATCAGTTGGCCCAGTGGACAGAAAGCGATGCTACCAAGCCAAAGGTGGGTGACTTAATCCACGGCCCTCAGGCCTATCTTTCATTGTTTTTGTTCAAAGTATAGCCCTGGTGTGTCCACTTGCCATACAGAGGTAACTTGTGGTTGCTGTGAGGCTGAACACTGTGACACTGATGTGTCAAATGCGTTAATGGTTGGTTACTTATGGTGGACAGTGTTTGGTGGAGCTCCCCAATTAAAACAAGCTTGGAAGCAGGAGTGGCATCCACTTCCGTAATAGCTTGCCTCCGGAAACCCTAGGAACCTGGAGAGAAGATGGAAGACACATGTGTTGAGGACTTTCCTTCATAGGGTCGCTATGAGTCGCCTGTGACTCGATGGCACTTAACAACAACAATAACAACCTGTTATGTGCAGGTTAGCCTCAACCTACTTTTGCAAACACCTCTTCTAAACATACTTCAGGCTCTAGCCATTTGAGGCCACTACACTCATTGCCCAAAAGAGTCTAAGCTTTCTGATGAATAGGAAGCACTTGAAAATACCATGGTCAGGTAAACCTTCGTCCTCAAAGTGACATCTTAGCTTTTTAACATTTTAAAGATGTCTTTTGCAGCACATGTTCCCAATGCAATTTGTCATTTGATTTCTTGACTACTGCTTTCATGGACATCGATTATGGATCTAGGTGCAGGAATACCTTGATAATATTACAAGTTTAGTTTCAGATCACCACAATAAAGTGAATTATCACAGTAAAGCAAGTCACACAAAATTTATTTCCTGGGCCTTTGTGTTTAAAAGTTGATTGGTAAGAAAAAAAAAGTTGATTGGTGCCCAGGGGAGCTGTCTCGTTCCACCTGGTAGCAGCAGCCACGAGGTTCTTAGGAGAGGGCCAGACCTGGACCTGTAGTGTTGAGCGTGCGCACAAGTCTTCTCCCGCACCCGTTTGATTTTTCCACTTTTTTTGAAACTTGTTTTTCTCTGAATAGAACTGTTTTTGTTTTGGAAAAAAAAAAAGTTGATTGGGCCCTTGGGCCTCGTGCTATTTTATTTTGTAGTAATATTCTTCTAAGTTGTAGAGCACTTTTCTGTCAGTTTGCTGTACTGAGTTAATCTGGGTTTGCTGTGACGCTGAACCCTATGCCATTGGGTATAAAATGCCATAACAGCTGCCCATGGCAGACAGTGTTTGGTGAAGCTCCCAGTTTAAGACAGGTTTGGAAGCAGGAGTGGCATCCACTTCCTAAACCACAATCCTCTGGAAACTCTGTGAACTTGGAGAAATGATGATAGCTATAGAAAGACTTCAGGTCTTTTGTTCACAGGGTCGCTATGAGTTGTGCTCAACTCAATGTCAATCAACAACAACAAGAGGTGCATATGAAAGTTATGCTTACACTAAATTATAGCCTAATAAATGTGCAATAGTACTGCGAAAAAGTTTGAAATATTATGGCAATTACCAAAATGTGACACAGAGCACATGCTGTTGAAGAAATAGTGCCAATCAATACTGGGTTGCTATAAGTTTTCAGTTTGCAAAAAAATGCAGTATCTGCAAAGCACAGTGAGGCAAAGCACAATCAAATATGTCTGTAAAATTAAATCCTTGATAAATGTACATATTTCATATAACTAAGGTCATATAGTATTAATTGTTTTGCAAATGACTATTTGCTCAGCATAATATTGTCCAGATTAATCAATGGAGTGGCATGCATTAGGATACTATCTCCCCTTGTAGCTGAGAAATATTTGTGTATATATCTTTTATTTACCCATTCATCTGTTGATGGGCATTTTTGTTGTTTACACCTTTTGACAATTGTAAAAAGTGTTCCAGTGAACATTGTGTAAAAGTTTCTCTTTGCATTCCTAGTTTTGTATATACCTAGGATTGATATTGCTAGATTATATGATAGTTATGTGTTAGAATATAAGGGGTATCTCCCTTCTTCTATTGTTTATTTAAGATATGTCTCCTGGACATATTTTATATTTGTAATTTCATTTGCATTTCTGAAGTCTAATACATGGCTAAGGTGTGCCTGATAAAGGCCTTGGTCTTTGAAATTCTTGGAGTTAAGACTTAACAGGAAGAGCCTAAGTGGTTTTCTTGTAGGCAGAGCCATGCTGACTATTGGAATGAGTGGGGAAAAAGGAACTGTGATGACAGTCTATGAGAACTGACTTCTGATTTCATGTCAGACACTCATGTCACACACATGCTTGTATTAACTCCTCATTCTTATTACAACCCATGAGGTAGAAAGAAGTAGGTAATACTGATGAAGAAACTTAATGAAATGCAGAGTGTTTTATTGATTATGCAAAGACATTTGACTGTGCGGATCACAACAAATTATAGGTAACATTGGCAAGAATGGAAATCCCAGAACCCTTCATTGTGCTCATGGAAAACCTATATATAGACTGAGAAGTAATTTTCCAAATAGAACAAGGAAACACTGCCTGGTTTAAAATTAGGAAAGATGTGTGTCAGGATTGTATCCTTTCTCTGTAATTATTCAATCTCTATCCTGAGTAAATCATTCGAGAAGCTGGACAACATGGAGAAAAATGTAGAAAGCCTACTGTTAAGGATCTCTTTAAAATGGTAAACAGCAGTAATGTCAGTGTAATGACTAAAGAGTTCTTGACCCAAGTATGGTATTTTCAGTTACTCCTCACATGTCTGAAAACTGAACCATGACTAAGAAAGACCAAAGAAGATTTCATGCCTTTGAATTATAATGTAGGCAAAGAATATTGAATATACATGCCATGGACTGCAAAAAGAACAATCTTTATTGGAAGATGTGTAATCAAGGTGCTCTTTAGAGGCAAGAACAGTGAAACTTCATCTCATATTCTTTGGACTTGTCAGGGGACTCCAGTCCTTGGGAAAAGACATCATGCTGTGAAATGTCAGTCAAAGAGAAGAAGATTCTCAACCAGATGGATCCACACAGTGACTGTTAGCAGTGGGCTTGAGCATATCAGAGGTGTGAGGATGGTGTAGTATAGGGCAAGGTTCGCTTCTGTTGTTTACAGAGAGTGTATGATCTGTAGTTCAAAGGCTCACTAAGAATCATTTGTTAAGCTGGTGCATAACAAGAAGAATAATGCAGAGAGGCTTTTTACGTAACTTGCCCAAAGCTGTACAGTTAGAGAGTGGTCAAGCTAGTACGTGAACCCAGGTCTTCTTGATTTTATATCCTTAAAGGGCAATCAATGCCCCATCCTTAGAACGGTTCTGATCCTATAGTGCTTGGCTACCATTACGGAACATTTAATCATAGCGTCTATAGGAATAATCCTATTCTATAGGGAGGAAAAGCAGAACAAGATTTCAAATGCTTACAGGCTCCAGAAAGTCTGAAATTATGTCCTGAGGTAATCTTTAAATCTGAAACCAAAAATATCCTTGAAACCTTAAAAATTAAACAACAGTTTAGCCTGACTAGGAAAAACCTCAACTGTCTCTCTTGAATATTATCCTCTTTTAAAGAATAGTATATATAGGAGATCAAAGCGACAATAGCTATTCAAACGATTAGATAGGACCCTTAAGCTGCGGTGAGTTTATGTCAAGATGGGAGGAACAACTCAGAAAAGGAGAGTGAAATTCAAAGAATGGAATCAATGTATCTAAATTGGACATATAGAAACTGCTGGGTTGGTGTGTGTCTTGTGGTCTATATGCTCAACAACAGGATAAGTAAAATTTAAAAGCAAAAATGTTTCTAGTGGAGACCTGAGTTTCCAAGTGTAAAAGCAGACATATATGTGCTATGGAGAGGTGGATTCTGGGAGACTTGGAATGGTTGAGCTGCAGTAGATTGGAGGCTGCATTCCTTAGAGCTGATCCTCTCAAAAGTCCTTGTCTCTGTTAGAAGTCTTGGTGCTAATGGCCAGGCACACTCTAGGCTTATAGATAGAAGACAGGGCTAGCCAGCATAAAGAAAATGGTGTCAAGAAGAAAGCAAGAAGAGATAGGAGAGAAGGAAGAATGGGAATGGTATACACAGGGAGGAAGTGGGAAGAGTGTATTACATGGTGGCGATTGCAGTCAATGTCATGAATCAAAATGTGTATAAATTTGCCCTGCAATCCCAGAGGTGCACAGTTCAAATCCACCAGATGCTCTGCTGGAGAAGGATGGACAATTTCTTCCTGTACCAGTCAGATCTGATTTGATGGTACATGCACAAAAATGATTAAATAAATAAATAAAAGTGTATAAATTGTAAATGGAAAACTAATTTACTCTTTAACCTTTCACCTAAATCACAATATTGTTGTTATTGTGTATCATCGAGTTGGGACCAATCCATAGTTGACCTTAGTTAATTACACGGGAAGAAATTGCCCATCCTTCTTCCGTGGTGCATCTGGTGAATTCAAACCACAAACCTCTGTGTTGGCAGCACAATTTCTTACTACTAAGCCACCAGATCTCTCTTCAGAACACAATAAGAAGTTAAAAAAAAAGAGTGAGCATATTCTAATGTTATCATATGCACTTAACAGTAATATTCATTATTGATAAAATATTAGCACTTGCACATTTTTAGTTTATGATAAACTCAATTAGCAGTATAAGTTTTCTTGGATAAGATGAAATCCAGTTACTGAACTTTTAAAAGATCATATATAGATAGTTGTGAATAAATAAAGGTTTTTGGAAAATGACAAAAACGGAGAAGGGAGAGAAGGGTGAGACCATTTCAGGTCCCTGAAAAGCCTCCAGGGGCTTTTCACAGAGCAAGGGGAATAAAACCAGGCTCCTGATTCCTCCCTCTGACGTTTTCAACAGTAACTATGTCCCAGGGCATCTCGTACAGAGTGATAGCTTGCTTTTTGCTGCTTCCCTTCTTCCCATCTTTAGTGTCTCAGTTTCAGTGTACCCTCCTGGACCCCTCACTGCCCACCCTGCCTGATAACCTCTCTCTGTTCTTCATTTCTACACCTGTGTCATTTCCTTCCTGGCACATCATTACCTGCAATGCTCTAAGTGTTTTGACTGTTGGCATCATTTGATGCGAGACAGAATCCTATCTATTTAGAATATGGATCAGTAAGCTATAACCTGCTGGCTCTGTTTTTGAATGATCTGCAAGTTAAGAATGGTTTTAACACTTTTAAATGGTTGAGGAAATGAGAATATTTTGTGACACATGAAAATGATATGTGGTTCAAATTTCAGTGTTCATAAAGTTTTATTGGCAATAGCCACACTTATTTGTTAATATAAGGTTCATGGGTTAAGTTTTATGCTATAACAGCAGAGAAATTTGGCCTGCAAAGCTGAAAATATTCACTCCCTAGACCTTGTCAGAAAAAGTTTGCCAGCCTCCAGGGATTACGATTATTGCCCAGCATCTGGCATGCAGTACACTTTTCAATATTGAGTGAATAAATGAATGATTAAAGACAAGATAGCTCTTTCCTGGGAATTGCCTGGTTGGGGAGCAGGTAGGTCTTGGCAAATACTACACTGCAATTGATTGCCATCAAAGAAGCTATCCTCTAACCCTCCACCCTGTCTTCTGCTTTCTGTGCCAGGTGGCCTCCCTGTCAGGGAAAACTGGTCTGTGCCAACTTAATGTAAAGTTGAGGGGAAGTGCTAACCGGAGAGGGACGCTGCGAACAGGTGAAGAGGCAGCAGGGAGACTGGGTGACATGGGTGGAAGTGGAAGAGCTGGGCATGGGCCACCACACCAGCCACTAGATGGCAGGGCATCCTGAGTGAGGATCTAACCTTGCCAAGGCTTCCTGACACCCAGGGCACTGTGCACAGGCAGGATTCCTTCTGGCAGTAGGATTTCAAGGCTCCATTCCTCAACCTTCCCTGGATGTGAGAGTACTAACAGCCCACATTTGTTGAGACTGAAGTATGTATGTCCCAAGCACGGTGCTGGGTCCTCCACATTGAGGATCTCATTTAACACCTACCTACATTAGCCCCACCAAATAGAGACCAATATTATCCTCATTTTGCAGACCAGGAAGTGGAGACTCCGAGAGGTTAAGGGACTTGCTTAATGATTTAGCTAGTGAATGGTGGCACCAGAATCTGAATTCAGAAAGTGCCATTCTAAAACTCTCAAACCAAGCCAGTTGCCAACAAATTGATTCTAACTCATGGTGACTCGAGGAGCGTCAGAGTAGAATTATGCGAAATGGGATTTTTAATGGCTCTGACGTTTCAGAAGTAAATTTCCCGATAGTTCTTCCAAGGATAGATTTAAACTGCCAACCTTTCCATTCGTAGCCAAGCTTTGTGCCACCCAGTACGTCTCTAAAACCCTTAACAAAGTTTAGAGTATTTATTGTTAATACTGTTTCCCAGCTTCCAGGATAGCAGTTCTGACTCAGGAAGGCTGGGTTAGGGCCAGAATCTTCATTAACCAGCTCCCTGGGTACATCCTCTGATAGAGTGGACCAGCTGAGAGAAACACTGTCAGAGGGTGGATCTTTAAGCACCTGAGAGAAACGACCCTTTTGGTGGACAGGAAGAGTGCTTATCTGAGTGCCTAAGTCAGGCAGAGAAAGCCCTGAGACCTGTCTTAAGGTTTATCTGGCCCGAGGAGATCATAATATCAGGGCTGAGCCCCGTGACTGAGGCAAACGGGAACAGGCGTCAGTGTCTGTGTGATGGCCTTGGGGAATGCTGGGCCAGGAAGGGTGTACATGGCAATCTCTAGATCCTAGTCTGTCCATGGCTTTACCCAGCTCCTCTGGGCCTTAACTGGTGCAGAGGGAAGAAAATAATTTAGAGTACACCCAAACACCAGTGTGACTGATTTAAGTGCAGCCTCTGTTACCAGAGTCACTTGGAAGGGACACAAGGGCAAATGAGACATAGTCATTGGCCCCCTAGAGCTCAGGGTCCCTCTTGGGGAGAACACAAGACATGCCAGGCAAGCTGAGGTGGTAAGAGTAGGCAAGGGGAGCAGAGAACAGACAGAACATATAGAATGAGGTGTTTCGTGTCTGGTTTTTTTCCACTGAGCAGAACATTTTCATGATTCACTCAAGGCTGTAGTATTCATTCCTTCTTAATAAAAATCGTGTTCCATTGTATACTCATTGCTGTCAAGTTGGACTCGACTCATGGCTGACCCTCTAGCAAGTTTTTTAGAAACTGTAAATTGCACATGAGAAGACTATCCATCTTCTTTCTGAGGAGTGGCTGGTGAATCTGAACCACCATGAGGTGTCACCTTTGTGTCAGTAGCACAGCTTCTGAGGGACTGTGCACCCTCATCCATTGCATAGATAAACTGTTAATCCAGTCAACAATTGATGGATATTTGGGGGTATGTGTTTCCATTTTAAATAATACTGCTAAAAACATTCACATACTCATTTTTTGGCATATATATCTATACACACACGCACAGGGAGCTCTGATAGCCTAGTAGTAAGGAGAAGTTATGCTGGCAACCCAATGGTATATAGTTCAAATCCCACCCCACCCACTGCTTCATGGGAGAAAGATAGGCAGTCTCCTCTAGTGTGATTAACTATTTCTGAAAACTACCGGAGGGACAGCTTACAGGGTTTCTGACTTGACAGTACAACAATGACATGTGTATATATATAAATTGCAGGGTCATATGGTAACTCTATGTTTAGCCTTTTGAGGAACTAGCCACTAGACTGATTTCCGAAGAAGCTGCATTTTACATTACATTTCCATCAGCAGTGCCTAAGGGTTCCATTTCCACCACATCCTTACCAGCACTTGCTATTTTCCATCTTTTTGTTATTGGCATGCTGGTGGATGTGAAGTGATGTCTCTCTGTGGTTTTGATTTGCGTTTCTTTAGTCTCTAGGATGTTGAGCATCTTTTCTTGTGCTCACTGTCTATTTAGGTGTACTCTTTGGAAATCTGCCTATTCAAATCCTTTGTTCACGTTCCTTCTTTAAATTTGAACTGATAGTTACTGAGCATCTGCCATGTGCTGCACCTGCCGGATGGTGAGGGAGGCCACAGAGCTACGGGGCTCTGCTGGAGGCATTGAGGCCACCCTGCTCTGTCTTCCAGGGCTGTCCACCGGAGCATGCACATGAAGGAAGAGATGCTTCTCAAAGAGGGAGATGCAGGCTCAGCCAACACCTTGGGTTTCAGAGGTTCTGTCGGTACAATCCACCCTCCAAGACACTTTACACCAGTGTGGTAGATATCTGGTAGCCAGAAACTGACCAGGCATGGAAGCCACACAGGCCACCAACAGGACTGGTACCTCTGAGTATGCACCTTTGGGGAACCCCAGCCTAAACCTGCCCTCACCCAGTCAGGACTGGCCCTACAGTCCCAGGAATCCTCAAAGAGTGGTATAGCATGGATGCTAGAGACAGCAAAGGCTTTTGGGGTCTGAGCAATAGGAAGAAATGGAGACCCTGATATGAACTACAGTTGCATGTCTATGCACAACCCTCAACTTCTCTGACACATTCATTTACTTGTCTGTGAAATGGGACCATAATGGTACAACCTCTTGAGATGGTTACAAAGCTAACTAAGATAAGATGATAACTGAGGACATTGCATAGGTTGGATCAAAGGAAACATCCATATATTCATGTTCTTTTGTCACCTGCAAACTCAAAGGAGTAAGATGTTCTTTAAGGGAAGGAGCTAGGAGCATCCCAGGATCAAATAGAAAGAGTTCCTTGAGGAGCAGCCAGCTCAGGGTTAAAGAAAAGAACAGTTGGCATCAAGTCCGTCGCAATCATGATGACCTCATGTATTTCAACACAGAGCTGCACACCCTCGGGGCTCCAGGACTGTGACTTTTAGGAAACAGTTGTCAGATCTTTCTTCCCAAGAGCCTCTGGATGAGTTTGAACTGTTACCCCTTCAATTAGTAGTTGAGCATTGAATCATTTGTGCCATCCAGGGACTCCAGTCAGGTCTACCAACTTGGGCCTCAAAAGTATGCCAGATGCAACAATGAATGAATGGAAATCCAAAGTCTCTGTAAATTTTCATTGAAATTAATAACAATAATAATTTTTTAAAAGTATCTCAGAGGCTGCTTCCCTCAGTGGGGTAGCTGGGAAATTTCGGGGTGCCCTCCTGCCTTGGTGGCTCTCAGCTGTCCATGCCAGCTTCTCCTCAGCCCTCACAGCCACATCACTAGCAGCCAGAAGCCGGCACGTTGATCTGCCAAGCTCATGGTCAAAGGGAAATATGTTTCCAGATAGGGCAAAAATAGAACCTTCTCCAAATATGTGCATCTTGGCTAAGAAAAACAAATAGAGTCAAATGGAGAAAGGCCGGAGAAGCCACCACCTGACCAGGCTGGGCCTGGGGAGTTCTTGGAGGGGAAGCTGTGGAGTGATCAGGGTGGGCTTATGCAACAAAGGGCCAGGGTGAGTGTGTGTGTGTGTGCTCATGCGTTAAGTCGGTGCACGCTGTGTATAAGTGTGTTTGTGTATGAGTATATTATGCATGATAGCATGAGCAATATGTGTGACAATAAACGTATGTGCATATGAGTGTGGATGTGCAGTTGTTTTTCTGATTGTGAGACTAAGTTGTATGCACTTGTGTCCTAGTGTGCGCACACACTCAGTGTAGGAGAGCCTGTGAGGGTAAAAGCATATAAGCATGTGCCAGTGAGACTATGTGTTAGTGCACAAGCAAATGTGAGTGCAAACAACCATGGATGAGAGCGCACTTGTAGCTGGAGTAGGTACTAGTTAATACGCATGTGGATATATGTTTGCGAGCATATAAAAATGCAAAGATATGTGATGACGTATGTCCATGTGGAGGTGAGCATGGATGAGTGTGTATGTGATTGCAAGTGTGTGTAAGCACCTATGACTACGTGTTGACATGAGTCACGTGGTGTATTATGTGAATGTGTGCATGTATGTATCACAGTGCGTGTCTGCAGGTTGTATTTGTGCGTTCCTGTGTGGGTGCATGTGTGTGCACTCTTCTGTGGTGTGATGAATGTCCGTATGTGTGCCTCAAGTCACGTGTGATGGGAGGTGGCCCCAAGCAGAGGGAGAACGCTCTGAGCTTAGTCACTCATGACCCAGACACAGGCCATCTGAGGACATATTTCAAAACAGACCAACTGCTTTTGTCGTAAGAACTTTGTGCTCCCCAGAGGCCAAGGCTGCTTCGTGAATCACAGAATCAGCTGGAGATGTGGATTGTCAGAGCACGAAGGGGTCTAGGAGCTGATCTCGAAAGGTTTCTGCTCCAAATGGGGATCCTGAGGCTCGGGTCACCTGGTTTCTCAGGACAGGGTCAGGCCTGGCCTGGAACTTGGGTCGCCTGTGTCTTGGTCCAGTGTTCCTCTCCCACTAAAATATGCTTTTTGACTACTGGTCATTCATCCATTTAACAATTATTTAGAAAGTAGATACTTAGTAGATACTTGGCCTTAGGACCAGGACTCAACTCAAGGAATTATCCTCCTAGTGTGGGGAGATGGACAGGAAATAAGTAACCAAGTTGATAATTCAAAATCTTGATGAGTACCTTGAGGTCAGGAAGGTAGAGTGATGGGATCCTCAGGCCTAATTCAGCAAGGGTAGGTCAGGGAGGGCCTCTGGAGGATGCTGGTGCCAGCTCCTCGCAGCTGGTGTCCAGACCCATTTCCTTATTGACCCTGAAGGGTCAGGCGTAGCTGTGAGGGTGTCACAAAGCAGGAACCTCTGATGCTCATTGATCCCATTCTGATGAGAAGTGATGGAGGAAAAACCTTCCCTGGAGATTAGCAGAGGCTTCCTTCCAAGAAGATCAAAACAAGGAAGAAGTGTGTGGACCCCAGAAGCAGTGGCACCACAGAGGCCTGGGCCAACATGTGGACAACACTGTGGGGAGAGGCACCAAAATCACTGTCTGTAAATTTGTTGTGCAATGTTTCAGGAGGAATGTATGATATTTTATCAATATTTCCCCATAATTAGTTATAAAAACAAAATAATTTTCTGTAAATCCGTATTATATTTAACAAGGCTAAAATTCTTTGTTATCAAGTGAATACTGCATGATTTAAAATCAGGAAAGGTGTGCATCAGGGTTGTACCCTTTCTCCACACTTATTCAATCTGTATGCTGAGCAAATCATTAGAAAAGTTGGACTCTATAAAGAAGAATGTGGCATCAGGTTCAGAGGAAGACTCATCAACCACCTGGGTCATGCAGATGACACAACCTGGCTTGCTCAAAGTGGAGAGAACTTGAAACACTTGCTGAAGAAAACGTAGATTCCATCTCAACATCAAGATAACAAAAATCCTTATCACTGGACCAATTGGCAAAATCATGATATATGGAGAAAAGATTGAAGCAATCAACAATTTAATTTTACTTGGATCTACAGTCAACACTTATGAAGCAGTCAAGAAACCAAAAGATATGTACTGGGGAAATTTGCTGTCAAGGACCTCCCCAAACTTCTAAAGAGTAAGCATGTCAGTTTAAAGATCAAAGGATGCCTGATTCAAGTCATGATCTTTTCAGTTGTTTCCTATGTATCTGAAAGTTGCATAATAAATAAGGACGACAAAAGAAGACTTAAAGTTGTGGTGTTGGGGATTATTATTGAATATCCCATGGACTGTCAAAACAGCAAACAAATGTGTCTTGAAGAAAGTGCAACCAAGGTGCACCTTGGAGTCAAGAAGGGTTAAACTTCCTCACATACTTTGGACACGGGTTAGTCCTTGAATGTCTTTTTATTTTCCTTTTTGGTGGCTCCCAGTTTATTTCCACTTGGGGTGGATAAGACAGCTATGGATATTGGGAAAGTTCATGTGTGATTAGACAGTAAAGAATGGGGTTCTCTCAACTCTTCGGTGTTTTGCTTTTTTGATAAAAAACAACCAACCACTTCTCCACTTAGTGTACCTGCCTAGTCTACAGAGTGGGGCAGGGAGGAGCTGACAGAAGCCCTTCAGAAAAGTGTCAGTGGTGGTGATGGTGCCCATTCAAGAGAAGCCTGGGGACAGAGTGGCCTGGGAGCTGCCAGGCTGCTTCCTCATGGTGCTCTGGTCCAGGTCACAGGGGATCACACTGCCAGAGTCCAAGGGTCCTGAGTGCTCAGGGGACTCTACCACAGCGGGATCCACACAATTCTTCCCAAAGAAGAAGCTGGCCCACGAGTGGCTTGGGTCAGCCTAGGGGAGCCCTGGTTGCTGGGGAATGGCTTCTCCAGGGTACTCAGCATTTCCACAGGTGCCGTTACTGAAAGTGGATCCCAGGAGGAGCTGGTAGTCATCACAGGTGGCCACTAACGAGCCGCTGGAGGGAAGGGCGGCCATGCTCATGTTTGTATGTTGGTGGTAACCTTGGCGGCTCACGATCACGGGTGGGAGAACACAGGTGGTGGGGAAACTGAGCCATGAAGCCTATTTGCACAGGTGAACACAGATGATCGTTCCACCACCATGACCTCCGTAGACTGTCTGGGTGTCTTTTTCAGGCTGAGAGAAATGGAGACTCAGGGAAAGAAAGGAAGGGCCTCCTTAAGCAAAATTGACACAGTGACTGTATCACCGGGCTTGAGCATATCAGAGACCATGAGGACAGCACAGAGGGGCAAGGTTCAGAGTTGTAGTTGTCTTGATGGCACTTCACAACAACAATGAAGATTCTGTGCGGTCTGCAACTGGGGAAGGTCGTTGTGGGGACAGTAACACCACGGCACACTGGGTCACCCCAATCATAATGACACCTCTACCTGAAAGTCTCAGAGGTTCCTCAAGAAATAGCTTCATCAACTAGACTGAAGCCCTAAAGCTCTGGCCTGGCCATCATAAAAAGAACAGTGGCCACTGATGTTAAATAGTAGCAGAGATGATTGTTACTTAATATGTTGCCACACACTTTTAAATTGACAACTGTGCTTAGAAACACATTTCTTTTTCAATTGTTTATGACTGCCATATGAAATTGAGCATCAGTCGTATGTTTGGAAGTGAAAATTAGTTAAAATGTGCAGGATGGCTATAGCCATTATTTGCGGCAATGGGTGTGCCAGGTACACACTAGGCACTTTGGAAGAAGTGGTTGTGTTTAATCCCCTCAACACACCTTAGGAAGCAGGAATTGGTGCCCCCTTTATTGTGTGGATTAAGAAATTGAGACTTCTTGGAAACAATTTATGTAACATCACCAAAAAGGGGAAGAGCTAAGCTTTGCACTCAAGCCACAGTCCAGACACCCTGTTCACATCCTATCCCCTCCTGCCTACCTGAACGTCAAAGCTCACTCCAATGAACCCCCCTCCAGAAAGGCCCTCCCCACCTGTCCTCATCACTCCTACCAATTCAGTCCTTGTGACCTGCAACAGAGCCCTGAGCTTTCCTCCGTTTGCACTGGCTACAAACAACCACGTTGTCCTGACAATGTTGTGCTTCCTTTGGTCCAGGAGCATCAGGGACTTTCTCGGTAGTATTATGAGATAACACTTGTGCTGGTGTGTGCTGTCAAATTGGTTCCAGCTCATAGCAACCCTATGTGGCCAAGTAATACTGTCTCACTGGGGTTTCTTGGTCTTTACAGGAGCAGACAATCAGGTTGTTTCTCTCGCAGAATAACTAGTGGATCCAAACCACTAACCTTTTGGTTAGCTGTCAAGTACGTAACCACTGCACCACCCAGGTTCTTTTATAATACCATTGTCAGGTCAGAATTACTTAGCTCGTTTTCCAGCTCAGGGAGGTAGAGGGGACTGGCTCAAGGTCATGTGACAGTAGGAGTAGAGAAGTAACCTGACCTTAGCACTGAATTGTCCTCCATGGAGTCACCACCAACATCTCTCGAAACTTATCGGGACACCAGGAGAAATTGCAAAAAGCTCAGTCTACCCACCTCATTTAAGCCTTGAGATCAGTGACCTGCTTCCACCACCACTTTGATCTGTATAGGTTTCAAGTTCATTCCTCCTCCAGGTACCAAATGACAGAAAACCCCCAGCCTCTGGGGTCCCTCCCAAATGCTTGAAACTTCAACTGATAAAATAATGAATGCCAAGGGTTCTGCATGTCTCAGAAGTGAGAGGATAAACATAAAATAGCACAGCCTCGTTTGAGAGTAGGGACGTTGGACAAGTGGCTTGGAGGTTCAGAGTGTTGACTTCCTCATCTGTATATTGCGCTTATAAACTACACACCTCACAGGATTGGAATGAGGTAAAACCAAGACAGCATGCCTGCAAATTCCCACTGTAGTGCCTGCTTGGCACACAGTAAAGGTTTAGCAAAAACCTGTGGGGCCACTGGTTGGTAGAAAGTTGACCTCAAGACCCTGAAGGGTTGATGACTCTGCTAGTTTAAACGATGGACTGAAAATCTCTGGCTTCCTGGTTTCCAGGACACAGCTCAGAGGACCTCATTCCTCAACCTTCTCCCTATGTTCCTAACATTTGGACCCCAAAGGCACTTTAGGGGCAGAAATCCAGGCCCCACTCCTCTCAAGCTTGTACCCAAGTCGGTCAGAGGAGGAAGCTGGTTTCCCAGCCAGCTGTCCTCCAGAGCTGCAGCCGAGGGAATGAAGTATATGCTCCATGAGGAAGTTTCAGCCACAGACATGTTGAGAAACATGGTGGGGGAAACCCACCGTGCTGCCAGGTTCAGGGGACGGGGATCTCCAGGATTGCTGATGCAAATCATCCCCTCTGCCACTTGTTCCTCCACCCTGAGATGATAGTGGCATCTAGACTTTGGCATTTCCAATCTTCCTACATTGTCAAATCCCTGAATTCCATTCTTACTTTTTTAAATACTATGAATGGTTCATCTTTTGCTCTTGGACCCTTTGGTTCAGAGGGGAGGCCAGGCCGCTAGTCCACAATTACATGGCTTGCTGGTGGTAGCCTGACCTCTGTCTCCTTAGTTCAGTCCCCTGTTCCCTTGCAGATCTGACTTCCTAACACCAACTTCATGCCAACCTTCTATGCCAGCTTCCATCTCTTTTGTGGAGAACTGTCTGGGAATGCAGTGAATTTAGGAATCTCTTGGATTAAGTCTCAGTTTCACAAAAGTGTTCATTAACTCGTATCTGGGTCACCTAGCAGAAGCTAAAGGGAGTTCTGGTAGCCTAGTGGCAAGAAGCTGTGCTGCAATCCCCAAAGCATGCGGTTCAAATCCACCAGCTGTTCCGCAGGAGAAGGATGGGCCTTCTCCTCCAGTGTGATTAGCTGCCTCTGAAAACATCCCAGAGGGTCAGCTATGAGTCTGTTCTGACTTAAAGGTACACAATGACAACAACAGTAAGCAGGAGCTAAAATCACACTGTTTGGAACTTCAGAAGGCATGCAGCCACAACTGGAAACGTCACCTAAGGCGTCTCTCTTCCTGTCTCCCTCCAGTTTCCCAGTAGTATCTTGGGCCAAACCAAACTACACAGATGTGTTGGGATCCACTCATCAGGAATTGGCCTCTCTGCCACTGGCAAGAATTGGAGCAAGAAAACACAAAATCATACCCAGCCATGGCCAAGTTCATGCAGATTCATAGTGACCTTACAGAAGAGCTGCCCCATGGGGTTGCCAAGACTAAATCTTTACAGAATCAGACTACCACTTCTTTATTCCGTGGTGCATCTGATTACCTTCTGTGCACCATGGCAAGGGGCTGGACAAGATGTTTTCTGAGAACCTGACATGAATTTCTCTAGGTTCTGGTTACCGTTCTGATCTTATGAGTCATGACTCCTTCTCTATCTGGCTTTAGTGTGTCATCTGCTCATTGAAAAGGTTGATCAGGTTGATCCAAGGGGGTACTGCAAGAAGCCCCAGGTTTGCAGACTAATCTCTTGTGCATATCTAGAAACTCCTTCAGGGCTCTGCTAACCATCCCCACCTACACTCCCACCACCCTTCTGCTCTCTTGTCCATCCTACTGTCCCAGGTTGGAGTCCACCTAGTTCTACACAGTCTTCTACCTGTAGACCAGTCTTCGTGGCCTAGGAGCCCATCAGCCATGAGCCCAGGTCCCTGACCCTGGGAGTCCAGGAGTGGTTCCAGCTGACAGGGCATCCACCATCTGCCTGGACAGAGGACACATTTCCCTTTAAATGAGCAAGAGACACACTTGGCCCAGGCAAGGTCCACTGGCTCTTCCACTTTCCTCTCACCACCTTCTTCCTTCCCAGAAATGAACAGAGAATTGAGTGGTTTCTAGAAGACTTCTAGAAAAATTCCAAGAGAGGCTCAGCTCCAGGGAAGCCTCTGGTCTCCCTCCTATGGAAGTGAAGTCAGGCCCTTCTAAGTCTCCATAGGCTTTTAAATCCCAAAGGCCCGAGAAGCTTACAGCACATTCCTCACATTATATCACTTTGAATCACTTGATAATTGAGGTGTGTGGCAATTGACAGCTTGTCTTAATATTTAAAATATAGACATTAATTCAGCATGTAGGGATTCTGAGCTTCCCATCATTGAGCTCAGTCTGTGTATCTTCTCAGTCTGCTCCTCAAAGCATGGTTGTTAACCCCATCTTTCAGAGAAAGAATAGGGTGGCAGTGGTCCAGCTAGCACCTTGCTGAAGCCCAAACACCAGTGAATACCAGGTTTGTTGTTTGTTTCTGCCTCTTGCTTGGCTTGGGTCTCTGCCAGCTGTCCTCTCCCATTCCTGATTCCTGGCTCTGTCATAGGGTCCTGGAGATTCTGTCCTGGGGATCCTGGAGCAATAGCTTAAGGCCTGTGGGGCGCACGTCTCATGAGAAGAGGTCAGAGCTGCCAATTGACCTAACTTATTGGACTGGAGCCCTTCTCCTGGCCCAGTTAGATGCTTGGCACCGTTGCCCGGGATTCCTCCCAGGGGTGAGCTGCAGGGCACACAGTTTACCTGCCAGGAGCCCGGAGGTAGGAAAGCAAATACCATAAATCATCAGGAAGCCCGTGTAAATATTTTATAGCCAGGACAGTAAATAATGCATCTCCCTGGACACACCTGACCCAGTTCATCTGTCCCACCTCCAGCACCTGGGACCATCTGCCTGGGCCCCTCTCCTGCGTCTGTGGCCAGCTCTGGGCACTTTCATGAACCCTATCTCTGTCACTTCGCCTTCACTCAGGCTGATCCCTCCACCTGGGACATCCGGGCTGTTGTTATAAACTGCTGTTGCATTAGCCCCCAACTCAAGGTGATCTTATGGGCAATGAGAGAAAATGCTGCCCTCCGCTCTCCGCCACAAAACAAATGGAGTTGACTACAGCTCATGACAATCCTATTTGTTTAAAATAGAACTATACCCCATAAGGTTTTCAATGGCTGATTATATATTTTTTTTCTTTAAAGTAGGTCACCAGCAGGCCTTTGTTTTGAGATACCACTGGGTAATCTTGAATCTCCAACATTTGCACTACTCAGGTTGGCTCATACTCCTCCTTCAGAGATCACCTCCTCTAGGAAGACTTCTTTGATTTTCTAGTGGAATCAGGGGCTGCTCTGCTCCCACAGTTCACAGGTCCCCCCCACCTGGCTCCTGTACTCTTATGTGGGCATTTCCTAATGATGTGTCTGCTGCCCCTTTGGGCTGTCAGCTCCAAGGAGTAGCCCTCCTCCTGCAACTTGATGTAGAGTAGATGTGCAGTAGTGTTAAAGGACAGAGGAAATGATCCTGCTTAATCCTTAACATAAGCCTGCAAAACAAGTATTCATGGCTTTTATTATTACGATTAGCCTGTTTACAGATAGGTAATTTGAGACTTAAGTGGCAGCAGTGATGGAACTGACTCCCAGTTTTTTGGCACCAAGGCCAGTGTTTTCTCAATAACTCACCTAACAACAAACCAGACCTCCAGCTTTCTGAGCCAGGGACCCTGTTTCGGCTCAGGGATGCCCTTGTGTCCTCCCATAAGCTGTGGCACCTAGAGGGTGCTAACTCAAGTTGTTAGAATGATTTGGAAATAAATATTGTCCTTGACTTGGGAAGGGTGCCCAGTAAGTTCCCAGGAGCAGGCAAGATAGATGAGGGGACCCATGATCCCCAGGTCTAGAGGCAGTTTTGAGGACACCTGTGTCAGGAAAGAGTCTCACGTCCAAGATGGAGGTGGCTGTGAAGGGCTTTCTATTGCAGCAGCCCAGAATTTCCACCCAAAGGTACCTTGGTATTTGGGGCTGAGTCTCTAACCAGGCCATCACAGGCTTGCAGGAACCTGAGATGAGAAGACAGATGATCCCGTCTGCCTTCTCCCCATCCTGTCAGGCGCTGAGAACAAGGACAAAGAAATCAGGGCACGGGCAGTGCAAGGTGAGACAGGACAAGGACGGCTTTGCCCAGGAAGCTGTGGACCTGATGCTGGTCTCATCCTGAGTAGGGAATGGAATGCAAAAAGGAGAGCAAGAGATGGGTGAGGATGGGGAGGGTGTTAATCATAGGGTAGCACAATTTGGTGGGTAGGGGGTGTGGATAAAGGAAATGGGGAAAAATCTGGTGTATATGAACTTTACAAGTAAACCAGTACAAAATAAAAATTTTATTTTCATAAAAAAGAGCTCCAGGATGTATCAATTAAAAAAAAACAAAAAACAAACAAAGAAGAGCAAATGGGTCTTGGATCTTGTATCAACTGGTTGGCAGTGGCTCCCTGAAACTGTGTTGAAAAGGATTCTGAGTTGCTGCTCTCTGAGTTCAGCAAGAGGTGCTGTGATAATTCACAAACTCTCAAATTGAAGGTGGGCCCAGTGACTGCACACCTGGTAATGATTCACCACTGCCTCTTTCCACCTCTCCTCAGTGCTCAGCACAGAGCAGGAACCCTATAAAAGTTTGTGGGTTGATTGTTGCTTAATAACAAGGTCATTGCTGAAGACGCTTACCACTGACTGTGGAAACGAGAACTCAAGATGTCCTCTTAATCATTGTGTCAGAGACTGAAAGGAAATCGGGAAGACGGGCATGGGAGAGAGTGATAGAAAGCAAGAGAGAAACCGATTAGATGTCCTCAAGAGTTTCCTGGTTGTCAGTACTGAGCCCCTGTGCCCCAGGACAAGGACAGTCTTGACTCAGCTGGTTCTAGTCAGGAAGGACCAGGAGTTTTGCAAGGCAAATCCAGAGATAAATCTTGGCTATCAAGTGATGTGGCCTTGTGCTGCAGGGCGCTGAGCAGAGCCTTTTATGCTTGACCAACTCAGGCATCTCTGCTGTGTCCGGGATGGTGGTGATGGATGAAACTCCTGCCTGGAGCCCCTGACCTCAGACAGCATCCCAGAGCAGAGAGGGACAGGCAGGCCTGAGAAAACTGGGGCTGGTCCTGAGGAGACATTGTAGGGCTACCAGGATTGATGATGAAACAGTCAGCCCAAGTGGAACTCGCCTCATATCCCTTTAACCTCTAATTTTCCCTGGACATCCATGAGATTGCACAGACAGGTGTCTACAAGCCGTCACAGTTAAGAATGCACCTCTAGAGGGCAGACTCTTTCCCTGACCTGCCACAACACCTCCTCACTGGGCCCTCCTGGGTCAGTTGTCATCACTTCCACCCAGTCTTCTGTGACTCTGGGGACAGCCTTTCTGAACTCTGACCTGAGATCTAGAGCATGCTGGGATGTGATCTATATCTTGGCTACATCCTAGCTGTGTAACCCTGGGCGTTCCCTTTAAATCTCCTGGTTCTCAGCTGCTCCTCCTGTAGAAGAGGTCCCTGCATGGCATAGCTGGTTTATACTCAACTACTAGCCTAGGCTTCGTGGTTTGAACTTCAGCAGAAAGTCCCAGCAATCGGCTTCTGTAAAGATTACAGCCAAGAAAAACCAATGGATCATGGTTCTCTCTGTGAAGCCTGTGGTCAGCATGAATTGGCACCAACTTGATGGCAACTGGTTGGGTCTTGAGATTTCCATATGGTGCTGGTGGTGGTAACTACTGTGCGTGGGTTTTGTGTGGGCCTTGTGAATTAATGAATGTCAGATGATAGCTCAGGGCCTGAGAGGTAATGATTGTCCCATAGCGGAGACTAGAATTACCCTCAACCAGGTGGATTAACACAGTGACTGCCGCAAAGGGCTTGAAGGTGTCAGGGATTGTGAGGATGGCACAGGATAGGACAGGGTTAGGGTTAGGTGATAAATTTTATAATACACAATGTTTGGGAATGATTGCATGAAACAATGTGAATGAAGGAAAGTGTGAAATACAATGTATATGAATTTTGTATTGCAAACCAATATAAAAGAAATTTTGGTTTTTTAAAAAAAGTAGGACTGTGTTCAGATCTGTTGTTCCTAGAGTCACTATGAATTTTACTAAACTTGATGGCACCTAACAAAAACTGTGATTGTAATCTGAAGCTGAGTTCATGTTCTCCGCACCATCTGCAGAGTCCAGATTCTTCCCAGGTCCCAGATGACCCCTTCCAACACTGGTAGGTAGGTAAGCTAATATTCTGGGACCTGGGGACAGAGGCTTTGGATGTTAAATGCTTGTCCCCCCTGGGTCAGCCAAGCTTTGAGCTGTGGGCAGAAGTGGCCATCCTGGGCCACCTATAATTACCTACCAACAGAGCTCTGTGGCCCTGGGTGGGGACAGCAATTTTCAGGTTTTATTTTTATGTCCAGACGATGCCCTTGGGCTGCCCTGCACTGACTGGGTACTGCCAGACAATGACAAAGGCTGCACTCTTGGGAGAGGAGGTCATCTCAAGGTGTCTGACCTAGGAGTCCTGAGTGTAGGGGTGCAAGATCCCCCAGTTTCCATGACCCCTGTCTGCCAGGGCCCCAGAGGCAGAGACTGTTCTGGGGCATCTGGTGCAGTTGCAACAGGGGACCTCTCTGTCCTTGTCCTTTTTCCCCCGTCTGTCTTCCTTTTTTCCCTCTCCTTGGATGTACAGGCCAATGTGGGAAGATGCTGGCACGACTTCCATCAGGTCGGCTTGGCGCAGGGAGGCCTCAAGGACAGTCCCTGAACCAGAGCCGTCTTTGGAGGCCACACATCATGGCCTGCTCAGACCAGGCCCTCCCACATGCACAGTCTGACTCTCCCCTCCTGACCTCTCATGCACGCACACACATCCTAGCACACTCACCCGTGTCAGCACAACCACCAGGAGGTAATGACGAGTGTCTGCCCAGGGCTATCTCATCCCAAGGCATCGAGAGAGGTGGGACCACGAGATAGGGAAGGAGTTCTGTGGGCTCAGTGCTCAGGGACACACATGGCCGACTCATCCCCAGTAACTTCTCTGCTCAGTCCTCATACTCTGATCCCCCTACAGCAGAGGCAGGCTGGATCCTCAGAGCAATGACCAAGGCAGGGCCAGCTAGTGTTTCTGGGTGCTGAGAGCCCCAGGGGTCCAACCTCAGCTAGCTGAGCTCCCATGGAGACCTTGCCACATGGAGGCCCAGGATGCTGGGAGAGCCAACGGAGTGCCTTTGACAATTGATGATTTCTTTCTAGACACAGGGATGCTGCCACAGGAGAACCGACTTTTACTAAGCACCTATTATATGCCCGACCCTCACAGGTGTGGTAGGAGCGGAGTGTGGTCAGGAGAAGGCTTGTTTGTACTCAAAGACGTGACTCTGAAGCTAGGAAAAGGGCAAAGTCTTCTTAAATGGAAAGCTCAGCCCTGGAAGTCCCAGAGTTACTCCCACGGCAATGACACTATTTCTATGGAGCCCAGTGACCCACAGGCACAGGTTCCAGAATCCACAGTGAACACACGCACCTCACCCTTGAGTCCGCTGGCCAGAATCCCAGAATCCCATTGTTAGGGGCTGAGCAGGCTCGTCTGACAGAACAAAGGTCAGGAGGGCAAAGACCTGTGAAGGCTCCCTGACGCGTGCCCGTGCGTGCCCGACTTACGTGGCCAGGCCCTGGGCTCCTGAGGCAGGCTAGAATCCACCTGGGGCGCTGCACTGGGTGGGGTAGCTAGGCATGTGGACAGGGGCGTTTCTTGGGTCCTGAGTCTCCTTCTCTGCCCTATCTGCACCATTACTACCACACAGCAGGTCGCTCTGGTCCCTGCCCTTCTGGCCCTGGAGACACAGTAAGCGTGGATAGAATAATAAAGGCATGCACTCACTCCCAGATCCAGGCCTCTGCTGTTGCCCTTTCCTCTGTCAAGGGGGTCCTTCCTCTGGATCTTCGCCCCTCCAGTTTCTGCCTGGGAAACCTTCTTTGCAAGGCTTCATTCCCCATTGTCTTCAGCACAGGTGCAGACACAGCCCCAACCCTTTGCATAAAAGTCCAGGAGTTTGAGATTGTGAACTCCTCCATGACCCCTGGGGCGGCACCCACCAGCAATCACCAGTCCTCTGTGACCCCCGTGCTCCAGCTGCACAGAGCCGTGGACATAAATAAGTTAATTACTTGTTTTAGGCAAATTCCTCCTGGCCCGAGTGCTTCCTCTGCCCTCCCACCACTTCCCACTAAGGAATTCCTTCCTGGCTGCCTGGCCCAGCTTCAGCAAAACCTCCTCTGTGGAGCCGACCTAGCTTTTTCAGCCGTAGCGCAGGGCTTCAAAAAACCCAACATGTTCATCAGTCTGAACCCTTAGCAACCCTCCATTTGGTTTCCTAAGGCTGAAAAACTTAACAGGGAGAGATTGCCTATCTCTCTCCCTCTGAGGAGCTGGTACATTTGAACTACTGGAGATACGCAGGCTTCTCAGATTAGCAATATGCCATCTTTAGACCATGCCACCAAAGCTCCTTCAGCACAGGGCCTAGCACATAGTAAACCAAAAATCAGGTGAAATCTGCTGCCTTTGAACTGATTCCAACTCATAGAGACTTTTTAATGAGTTTTTTGTGTTTGTTAAAGTTGTAATCTGAGGGAAAATTTACCAAGCAAATTGGGTTTCCATTTAATGATCCAAATAAGTTTTGCTTTATAGAATGAATTACAATATCCACGTTGTAATCATACTTTTCCCTGTCATTCTCATTTCCATTAATCCTTCTATCCTACCTTTCCTGCCTTCTGCATTTCATCCTTAAGAAAATGTTGTTCTTTTGACCTAAACTGGTTGGTTATTCTAAGGAGTGTTTCCTTGATGTTATTGTTTACCTTATAGGGCCTGTCTAGTGTTTGACTGAGGAATCTCTGGTGGCCTAGTGGGTAAGGAGTTTGCCTGCCAATTCAAAGACACGTGGTTCAAACCCACCCTCTGCTCTAAGGAAGAAAGGTGGACGATCTCTTTTCATGTGTGATTTACAGCCTTTGAAAACCCACTAAGGGGTCAGCTATGAGTTTAGCTTTGACTTGATGGCAAAGACCTCCACCACCATCAATGTTTGCCTAGAAGTTGAGCCCTGCGGGGTGAGTTTTGTTCTGGATTCAAACGATGACTAATAGCCACAGTGGGCTTTCTATGAGTTTTGGGGTTTTTTTTTTTAAAAAAAAACTTTATTGTAATTTTAACAAAAGTTTACAGAAAAGTTGAATTTTCATTCATGCATTGTTGCACATTTTCCTCTCTTCCCCTCCCCTAATTAACTATTTTTCTATCTTTCCCTTTCCTTTTTAAAAAATTGCACATTTTTCCCCACCCCTTCCCCAAGCCTCCCAGCAATGCACCTCTTATTCTAGATTATTGTCATACAAATAGTGCCTAATTATATATTCCTTTCTACAGTTCTTTCCCTCATCTGTTCTATTTTATAATAGCAGTGTTATACAGTATTTGTCCTTTTGTGACTAAGATATTTCACTCAGTTTTCCAGGCTGCCCCAATGTTGTGTAATGCATTATGAGTTCATTTTTTTCAATGCTGCATAACCCATAAACCATAGTTTTTCTATCCATTCATTTGTTGTTGGGTTTCTATGAGTATTACGGTTTCTGAGGCTGCAAATCTTAATGGGAGTAGACAGCCTCATCTTTCTCTTCAAGGATGGGCTGATAGGTGAGTTTGAACTGCTGACCTTTCTGTTAGAAATCCAATGCTTTGCAATATTATTCAAAATGGTTGACTCTGGAGAACATTATGCTGAGTGAAATATCCCAGTCACAAAAGGACAAATATTACATGATGCCACTGTTGTAGAATGGGACTGTCCTTGGGGTTAGGGAGACACTGAGTAAGATGGGTTCAATAATGTATACTGCACTGAAACAGAGGAGGGAGAGAACCGTCTAAAAGAGAGATGTAACTGGGTATTTCTGTCATCACAGGAGACTAGAGCGAGGGCTGCATGGTGGAGGGGACCTGGGGGAGGGTTTGTAAAACAATGAAAGAATCTTTTCTTTTACTTTTCCATAATTTTTGGACTCATGTACTTATAACTTGTTAGTCAAATTTGTGTCTTCTAGGTTGCAACACCCCCATGATACATCTTGAAGGATATGTACATGTACAGCCAAGCACAATCAATAAGAGTGCATCTGAATTCCAAAATCAATCTCCATAATAGTCTATGTGTTTCCTACTGCCAAAGGGGCCCTTTAGAGTAGTGAGAGAAGATCTTCACCCTGAAACCCACAGCGTCCCTTTTCAGCAGAAAGTAGCTAAGAGAATACGCCATCCCCTTTTCCTTATGACTCAGGGTGAAGTCTCTCTCAGGGAGGAGTGATAGGGAATGGCAAAGGATACACTGACAAAGAAGATTAATCAGAACTGGCTTTGACAAGCACTGTGGCATTTGGACAAGAACAAACTGGGAGGAGGGTAGAGAGAATAGTGCAACAATGAATGAGTGGAAGCCCAAAATCTCTGTAAATGTTTATGAAAATTAATAAAATATAATTTAAAAAAAAAAGAAATCCAATGCTTAATTGGCTATGCCAACATGCTAATTAAATGATTCTCAGGTCCAAAGGATATTGAATTTTGTTCTGTTTTTGGTTCTTCAGGATAGGATAGGGCAAGGTTCAGATCTGCTGCTAGCCCAAAAGTTACTCCTCTCTGGTAGTTCAAATCGACCAGTGACTCTGAAAGAGAAAGATGGACAATCTCCTTCCATGTCATTTACAGCCTCAGAAACCTGCTGGAGTCAGTTACAAGTTAGTTCTGACCTGACAGCAGTAAGTTGAGGCTGTGCCAGATACATCTCTTGTCTGCTCTCCATGAGCTTCTGGGGGGCTTCTAATCACCCCATTTATAGGTGAGAGAGTCAAACTCAGAGGGGTATGGTGATTCTCTTAGGTTCACAAAGCTTATCGGGTAAGCTGTCCCCAATGAGACTGACCCCTAACAACCCCATAGTACTCTGGACGGCAGCCCAGAGCCTCCTGACCATTGTTGACCTTCAACACCATAACTTCAGCAATCGAGATGGGCCCTTTCACTAATTCATGCTCCTGACTCATTTATGAGGTATGGGCAGAGAGGCAGTGTCTGGCCTGCTCTGCGGTGCTGGGGGACCAGGGAACCCAGCAGACCCGTTGGAAGGAATCAAGGACCCTGGGGAGCAGTCTTTCAGGCCTGGAATAGCAGGGAAGCTCCACTCCAGTCCCCCCACAGGGCAGAGGAAAGCAGCACCTAGCTTTCCAAATTGTGCTGGACTCTGACAGGTCATTGGCCAAAGTCCAGGCCACTACCTATGCCCAGCCTGAGCAGGTCTTATAAAAAGGGTTTTGCGCATGTTCATTCTCTGCTGAGCCTTTCCATCCAGATATGCCACATCAGAACCTACATTTTAACAAGCTCCCCACGTGCTCCATACAGATATATGCAGCACCCTGAGACTGAGGGTTGTCCCTACCACTTCCTTCCCCAAAAATACAGACTTTACGGTACAATCTGCCCTGCTGCCTGGCCACCCTCTCCGAAAGGGGCAGAGCCATTACAACATCTCAGGAAACAGGAACGAGGCCTGTGCTTTTTAAGCAGAACTTCAAAACTGCACCGTAAGAATTAGGCAACTGAGGCACCAAGAAAAAGAACCGCGCAAAGTTCCACGGGTGGACTGGGACCTGGCTGAGAGGAGGACCTCTTAGAGGTTGTGTATAGTTGGAGGAGAATGGAAGGGAGGGGACAGGAGGCTCTCCAGCCTGGGTTTATTGGACACATCCAGAGAGCCCAGAACACTTTTTCTTAGACCAAGGCCTCCATTCAAGGGAAGGAAAAAAACCCCAACAACCCATTTTTTTCTTCCTTTGAACCTTGTTTGTGCTTGCACACCCGCTGAGCATCCCTCAATCGTTTAACTCCTGTTGGGCTGCCACCGCCTTTGAAAACCCTAAGGATAGTGGGAACTCCCTGACTGCTTTTTCCTTTTTCTTCTAGCACCTTCAACTTCCGGTGGGTAGTGTTGGAGGAGTGGGCTTGATGAGGGGGAAGGGGGAAGGAGGGAAGACCTGGAGACTTCTAATACTCTCTCCCCTCCAAGCGTCCTCCCCTACTCCCCTCCCCACCTGTCCCATATGGAAAGCAGCTGGCATCCTATGTGTATATACAAGCCAACAATCTGACCCTTCAGACTGTGACCCCAGCAGCTCTTCTGGCCCTGCACTCACACCCACTCATATTGCCTCTACGTTCCATCCTCAACCTTCCAGTTCTCCATCAGGGAATCACTCCAAGTTTAGGAACAGCCTGGACCCGGAAGAAGCCACCCCCTCCAGCTAGGGGACATAGCAGTACAGCTAGGCTGCAGGACGAGGGGGTTAGTGTCGACATCAGAAGACACCCGGGCAACTGAGTTGTGAAACATGAGGGCAAGCTGAAAGGCTAGCTCATCTTCTTTGCAGAAAACCCAAGCAGGGATCCCAGATCTCCCCTCACCTGGCAGCTCCCATGATCCTGGGCCTGGCATCTGAGTTCTATCCCGAGGAAGCCTGGCTAGGCTGGATGTTGGAATCTGGCCTGAGTCTCCACTCCTCTGGTCTAGAAGTCATGACTTGTGGAGGGCCCCCTGAGATCCACTTCAGTGTTGTACCTCAGTCCTTAACCCAAACTACTCTTCAAGAAATTCCAGCTCCCTTTCCTGGGGAGGACAGCCAGTTAGGTAGCCAACAACCGCCAAGGAGCTAACCTGGGAATTGGCTGTATTTCTGGCCCCAAGAGCTCACTCTTTCTGCTGCCCAGGCCTGCCCAACAACCTGGCCGCCTGCCTGGACACTGTGGCCATTATGGCCACAGCCTGTGCCCATAGAGGCCTGTGGGTGGAGGTAAGGCCCACACGTGTGAGGTGGTGGGGTGAATGGTGGCCATAGGGTGAGACTTCTTTCCCTGGGGAGACTCCTCCCCCTCTGGGCTCTGCCTCACCACAGGCTGCTTTGCACTGGGGCAGAGATGGAGGGGGTGGTGGTGTCTGTGCCCAGGAGCTCACAATCATCTGGAAGGGATCAACACGAACAGTACAATTGCCTGCTTTCAGAGTTGAGAAGGGCTGGAATCATCCTCAGAGAGTCTCAAGGGTTAGGACTTGGCAGATGAAGAAACCGAGGCTCAGAGATGACAGTCAGTAGTGATGGAGGCTGCAACCCTGTTCTCACTCTACAGTCTGCACTCAGGAGGGCCTTGGCATAGTAGGAATTGGATTTGGGGGCTTAGAGACAAGCTACTTGATGTTTAGAGCAAGTCTCAGAGTCTCTTTTGATATCCATTTGGTCTTTTCTTTATAATGACCATTTATTCTCTTCATATATGATGTCCTTGATGCCATTTCCCAACTCATCTGGTCTTTGATCATTGTTGTTGTTGTTAAGTGTTGTCAAGTTGAGTACACACCATGACGACCCTATAAACAACAGAACTGAACCCTGGCCTATCCTGTGCCAATCTCACAGTCTCTGACACACTCGAGCCCATTGCTGCGGTCTCTGTGTCAACCCACCTGATTGGGGGTCAGGAATAGCCTCCTGCCCAAAGTATGTGAGATGAAGCTTTATCATCTTTGTCTCCAAGGCACACTGTGACTGCATCCTCTCCAAGATACAATTGTTTGTTCTTTTGGCAGTCCATGGAATATTCAGTACTATTCTGCAATACCGCAGCTCAAAGATATCAATTTATCTGTCATCCTTTTTCATTGTCCAGCTCTCAGATGTGCAGTAAATGATTGGAAAAAACATGGCCTGAATCAGACACACCTTAGTCCTCAAACTAACATCTTTGCTCCTCAATAATTTGGAGAGGTCCCAGACTGCAGACTTTCCCAGTGCAATGTTGTTGTTGATTGCCATCAAGTCAAGCACGACTCATAGTGACCCTATGAACAAAAGGCCTGTCACCTTTCTATAAATATTTACATTTATCAAAGTTCATAGAGTTTCCAGAAGCATGTTGTTTAGGAAGTGGATGCTACTCCTGCTTCCAAATTCCCTGTGCAGTATGTTTCCTGATATCCTGAATGCTGGTACCAAACGTGGAACCACAATTAACACCCTTGATACCCTTTGTTGTTGTTTTTATGCGCCGTCCAGATGCTTGCGATTCATAGTAACCCTTTGTACAAGAGCCCTAAGCCCTAGTCTATCCTGTGCCAACCTCACTGTCTCTGACACATCTACTCGCATTACTCCAATCACTGAATCGATTCATTTCATTGAGAGTCTTCCTCTCTTGTGCTGTCCCTCCAGCCTTCCAAACATGATGTCCCTCCCCAAGGACTGGTCCCTCCTTGCAACATGCCCAAAATATGTCAGACAAAGCTTCAGAATCCTTGCCTCCAAGGAGCAGCCCGGTTTCACCCTTTCCAGGATGAACCTATTTGTTCTAGCAGTATATTCTCCAGCACTATAGCTCAAAGACGTCTATTACCTTTCTACCATCCCTAGTCACTGTTCAGCTCTCTGACGCAAAACACACAATTGCAAAGACTATGGCCCAGATCAGTCGCACCTTAGTCTCCAGCTTGACGTCGTTGCTCTTCAGTACCCTGAAGAGGTCCTTGACACCTGACTTTCCCATGCAATTCGTCTCTTGATTTCCTGGCTGCTGGTACCAAGAGTGTTGATTGTGCAACCAAGCAAACTAAAACTGTTAACAATCTCAATCTCGTCACCATTCATAATGATGCTGCCAATTGACCCAGTGGTGAGAATCTTTGTTTTCTTGATGTTGAGCTTCAAGACATATTGAAGGTTGCAGTCCTTGACCTTCTGCAGCAAGTGCTTCAGGTTCTTCTCAGTTTCAGCAAGCAGGGTTGTGTCATCTGCATAAGGCAAGTTCTTGATGAATCTTCCTCCAATCCTGATGCCACATTCCTCCTCATACAGCCCAGAGTCCCGGATGATCTGCATACAGATTGAAAAGGTATGGAGACAGAATACATCCTGGTGGACACCCTTCCCAATTTTGAACCATGTAGTGCCCTCTGTTCTAATGACTGCCTCTTGGTTTTAACAAAGCCAATCTGTTCTTGAAATGATCTTTAATGAGCTCTGGTCACCTAGAGGGTAAGGAGTTGTGCTATCAACCCAAAGGCAAGCAGTTCAAATCCACTAGCTGCATCTAAAGGAAAAAGATGGACAATTTTCTCTTGTGTGATTTATAGCCTCTGAAAATCTGCTGGATGGTTTGACCTATGAGTCAGTTCTGACTCGAAGGCAATAAGCTTTAGGGACTTTTTAAATACTCAAAACTCACATCTCGGTTCTCATGGACTCATTCTAACTGATGATATCGAGCTTCTCCATCAGCTCAGTTGTTGATCTTGCAAAACTCTAGCATGTGATCTCTAGAGCTGTTTCTGTCACCAAAGCTATGCTTTCCAAATACTAATTTTCCCTCTTTGTTTCCAACTTTCACATTCCAATCACCAATTGTGGTTAATGCATCTTGAGTGCATGTGCGATCAATTTCAAACTTGGTAAAAATCCTCTATTTCTTAATCTTTGGCATTAGCGGTGGAAGTGTAAATATTAGTAATAGTTGTATTAACTGGTCATCTTTGTAGTTGTTTGGACATTATCTGATCACTGATGGGGTTGTATTTCAGGATAGTTGTTCCCTATCAAAATTGTAGGGTTTATTATGGAAATGATGTTGTTGTTGTTATGTGATATCGGGTCAGAAGTGACTCATAGCTGACCTGCCTGCAGGTTTTCAGAGGCTGTCATCATAGGTGAAGGGATTACTCATTCTTCTCCCTTAGAGCGGTTGATGAATTCGAACCATGTGTCTTTGGATTAGCAGTGCAACTCCTTACTCACTTGTCTACCGTAGAATCAGAACCAGTAGGTTTTCAGAGGCAGTGGGTCCCATGGGAGCTGACTGCCTTTCTCACTAGATGCCCACCTTACCTACTGTGGTTGTTGTTGTGTTGATTGCCTTCAAGTCGAGCACGACTCATAACGACCCTATGAACAAAAGACCTGAAGCCCCTCTACTACTACCGACATTTACCAAAGTTCATAGAGTTTCCGGAGTCATACTAATTAAGAAGTGGATGCCACTCCTGCTTCCAAACCTAGATTACCAAATTACAGGATTGGACATGACTTGGGATGCTGCTCTCTAATGAAGACAACCTCTTTTCTGCTGTGCCTGTAGACAGGCTTCTAACTGGCCAAGTACCACTGGGCCCTTGGCCCCTTAGCTTTTCAAGTCTCTTGTTCTTAGGCGGGCTCACCCTCTGCCCTGCCAAGGCAAGTGTTACAAACAATCTTTAGTTCTGTCCGTGATGGTGGGAAGACACCTGACCCCACCTATCACCTCCGCTCTCTCATTGAATGGACCAGTGAACTTAGATTCACCAAGTGAGCAGAGGCACCCCACTCTGCCAGCGAGCCTCCTGTCTGAAGGTGTTCAGCTCTCTTGCTCTATGAGTTAAAGAGCCCATTGTGCCATCTCCTTCAGGTCTCCCAGTTCTTCTGCCTCCCTGCCTTGTTCCTTTGCCCTATTTCTCACTGACTCTGGTGTTACAATTCTCTGTTTCCTATTATTCAAAATGGTTGACTCTGGAGAACATTATACTGAGTGAAATATCCCAGTCACAAAGGGACAAATATTACATGATGCCACTGTTGTAGAATGGGACTGTCCTTGGGGTTGGGGAGAGACTGAGTAAGATGGGTTCAAT